>NC_052672.1:2656748-2956748 GCF_016802725.1 Solenopsis invicta
GGAAGCACCGCCATTTTCAGCAGGCTTCTTCTTCGGTTTCGTCGGACATTCCCATGCGAAATGTCCCTTTTCAGAGCATCGGAAACATCTAGCATTTCCTTTCTTCTCGGCTTTCTTGAATTGCTTGCCCTTATTCCCGCCTTTATTTTCCGCGTTGCCCCTCGTGCCTTTCGCTGGATTGACCACCATAGCAGCGAGCCCTTCACTGATTTGTTCCTCCTTGAGTACATTCTTTTCTTCTTGTAGTAATTTATCAAGCAAATTTGAGATGGTCTGCTCACTCTCCGGAACATTGGCCCATGTGGTCTTAAAAGCACGATATTTCGACGGTAGCGTCGACGTAATTTTGGCCATGATCGTGTCGTCGTCGATCTCCTTCCCGATATCACGTAGCCGGAAGGCACGATTTTGCACACGCGCCACGTGCTGCGCCATAGTGCAGCCCGGCTCCATCGCGTACCCATGAAAATCCTCTAATAACGACACCTTGTTCGTTGATGATCGCTGTTCGTGGATCGTCGATAATTTCTTCCACATATCATGAGCAGTATCACACACTGTAAGATACTCCATTTGTATCTCGTCACACGCCGTAATTATGAGGAAGCGCGCCTTTGCGTCCCTCTTCTTCCAGGCCACGCGCTCGGCATTTCTCGCCGCCGCATTCGCGCCTGTAGCTTCTTCAGGAAGCATCTCACTTCCCTCGACAATAGCCGATAAATCATTGTAATCGAACAATGTTTTCATTTGAAATTTCCACGGTTGGAAATTCGTACCGTTGAACTTCACGATGTTACGTAGCGAAATCTCATCACTAGCCATCTTGAGCTCGACCACGTGTTTCACACGACGCGTAAGCAGGAAAAATGTTTAATTTTATCCAAAATACAACGCAAAATGCCAATTGTTCACAAAATATTATGCACTCACGCGCCCTGGGCCCATAACCTGTTAAGGTTCTATGGATATTTATTTAACAATTGGCATTATGTTAATATACGTGCAATACGTCCGTTGCATGTACGCAACCGTTACAAACGCAGGTCGGTGTTCAACTGACAAAATGCGCAGAGAGATACATAAAAAAAGGGTTGAACACAATAGCCTAGAGATGGCATCCGTATCTTAGAACCATCAGGCCACTAGGCTCAGGCACGAGAGTACAAATTCTAAATAGTTTCAACATATAGGGTGTCCGAAAATCCTAGGAATTCCTTATGTAATACTAATCTGCAAAAATAGACAATTTTATTGCGGATGACGTAAGATGACTTGATTTTTAGAAACTTTTGCGTGCTGAACACGAATTCGTCGTCGGAATTTGGCTATTATAATACGTTACAATTTTGAGAAAAAAAAATAATACAATAAAATATGATTATATTATATTATATATAATATAATATGATTGCTTGGTACAATGCCTTTTAAATGAGTAGGAATCAAGCGATGTGGTAGCGTCGCGACGGCAGGTATAAAAAAAAAAGTTTGAGTCAATATTTTATGACTACGACACTGAGATTGTCGAAGCGCTACCGTAGTAGCTTTATCTCGAGTTTTCGCCTGGTCCATTTTCCGATTTAGATAAATGTTAAAAATATCCCTACCATCTCCGATTTTGATGAAATTACCTAGATAACAAAATGCGCACATAATAAGTTCACGGAATGCACATGCCGCGCGGATTATCCATACGGTGTAAGCTCACGGTAGCTGACAGATGCGTCATCACATAAGAGTCATATCGGTCGCACGCATGCGGTACTCATGCGTACGAGCAATATAAGCCTCAAATGCGTTCTCCAAATGAGACTCATATTCCTCGCATGCATGCATACGGCACTCAAAAATTCTAATCATTGCCCATTTTTTCACGTCTCAATCAGCACACAATATTTAAAAAATGTTTTTAAAAACATTTAAAAAAATTTTTTAAAAACGTTAAAATTAATGGATTTATGCTCCTTTTTACATTAAACAAACTTTTTTTTAATGTTGAGGTTTTCTCTTAAAAATTTTTTTTCCAAAATTTCCACGCGGTCATCCATCCAAGTTGCAACCCCGGTGAACGGTTGCTTGACCTCTGTGATCACGCTGCAAACTAATTTCTCGTGAAGATCTGTAAACGTTTTGTGCTAATACATGTACATCATTGATAGTTCAGGTCAATATATGATATCAAAAAGATAAAATATATATAATTAAAGTATATTATTTATATAATTATGTATAATTAAGTTAATTGACTTCCGTTTCCGGTAGCGAGAATGATTGACGTGTGTGTGGAAAGTGCGATTGATAAGCAGGTGTTAGGGAATAAGGTGAGACGTGGTGGAGTGCAAGGAGGTGAAGGGAAAGGGAGGAGGCTGGTGGTGGAGGGTGAATAAGGGTAACGGGCGGGGGTAAGGAAGTGGAGAGATAGAAGAAAAATAGGTGGATAGGAGTTGGAGGTTAGGCGAGCAGGAGGTAGAGCAGGCGTAGTTAGCAACCACGAACGTAGTTAGTGGAGAGAGCACTACGCAGAAAAAAAGGCAGAGACAGCACTACGCAGAAAAAAAGGCAGAGACAGCGGCGCCGTTGTGGCAGAAGTGGGAAGCGCAAGGGAAGAGGTCAAGCGGGAACGCGGGAAATTTAAAAAAAGATGAGATAGTGAGGTAGGAAAAGAACGGAATAGAGAAAGAAAAAAGGAGTGGAGAGAAAAGAAGGGAGATAGGAAAACAAAAAGAGGAAAGGGGAGGAGAAGAAGAAGATGCGAAGGCCGAGCAAAGCAGAAGGTTTGATGAGGGATAGAGTATACAGTCTGTCGCTGATAGATGCGTTTAAGAGAGGAGAGAAAAGGAAGAAGATAGATGTATTACAGGCAGATATTTTTAAGAAAAGTTTAAAAGTATTACGATTGCCGGAAAAACTGCAGAAAAAATAGCCGAAAAAGCACTTGGAAAAGTAGGAAAAAGGGGGGTTTAGTGAGATATTAAGGGAGGTGAGGGAGGGTTTTAAAGAAACTAAAGCGGAATTAAGAGAGATAAAGGAGGGGAAAACAGAGATGAGGGAGTGGATGAAAGATATGAGGAAAAGATTAGACAGTTTAGAGAAAAAAGTGGAAGAGATCGAGAAAGGTAGGGGGAGAGAGAAGAAAGAGAAAGAGAGTGAGGAAAGGAAGGAAGAGGAAAAGGTAAAGCAGATAGAAAGAAGGAGAAAGGGAGAAATGAAGGAATTAGAAGAAAGGATGAAGAAAATAGAGTTAGAGGATAAAAAAAAGAAAAGGAAAGAGAGGAAAAGAAATATAATCATAAAAAGAGTGAAAGTAAAGGAAAAAGAAATAAAGGGGTTAAGAAAAGAGATAGAAAAGATAGTGGGGGCGACGGGGGCGACAGCGAGAGTGAAAGAGATAAAAAAATATAGGGAAAAAAGATAAGGAAAGAAAGGAAATGGTATGGGTAAGATTAGCGAGTGTAGGGGAGAAAATTGAAATGATGAAAGGAAAAGCGAAGCTGAAGGAAAGAAGGGAGTGGATAGTAGATGATTTGACAGAAAAGAAGAGAAGAATAGAGTGGTGGATAAGGAAGGAAGCGGAAAAGATAAGGAGGAAAAGTAGGAAAGTAAGAGTAGGATATATGAAAATATGAATTGAGGAGAAATTATGAGTATGAGATGAGATTAAAGATGAGTTGAGGGAATGGCACGGAAAAGAAGTAAAAGAATGAAAAGGGGATAGAGAAAGGTAGAGAGGTGAAAAAAGAAAAAGGGGATTTTTAGTAGAGCGGTGGACGGAGGAAAAGGGAGAGGGAGAAAAAAAGGAAATAAAGGAGAAATAAGAAAAAAGAAAATGGTAAAAAGTATAAAATAAGTTTTTGGAATGTAGCAAGCATGGAAAACAAAGAAGGATTTCAAAGAGAGACTAAAAGAATGGGATGTGATGTTCCTGAGTGAGACTTGGTTACAGAAAAAAGGATGAGAAAAAGTTTGAAAATGGTTGCCAAAAAGATACATGTGGAAAGTGCAAGAGGCGGCAAAAAAGAGTAAGAAAAGGACGGCAATAAGAGGAATAATTATGGGGATAAGGGAGGGGATAAGGAGAAAAAAGGATGATAAGGAAAGAAAAGAGAAGGGATTACAAGCAGTAAAAGTAAATTTAGCGGGAAAGTGATGGAGGCTAATAGGAGTGTATGTGAACAGAGATTTGAAGGAAAAAATGGGGCAGCTCAGAGAATGGATGGAGGATAGAGAAAAAGGGGTGAGGGTGTTAATAGGGGGGATTTCAATGCTAGGACGAGGAGGAAAGGGAAAAAAATAGGTGAGGATAAAGAGGGAGGGGTAGAACAAGGAGAAAGGAGCACAAAGAACGAAAAAGTGAATAGAGAAGGAAAGAAACTATGTGATTATATAGGAGAATTGGGATGGTCGATATTGAATGAAAACGAGGGATGAGGAAGGGGAATGGACGTATACAGGAGGGACCGTAATAGATTACGTGATTGGGAATAAGGACAAGAAGGAAAGTGGAAAAGATGAAAATGGAGGATTGGGTGAACTCCGACCATCAGCCGATAACGGCATGGGTGGCGGGAGGAGGGCGGAGGGAAGAGAGGACCGGGAAAGAGAAAAGGAGAGGAAAAAAGGGCATTTGGACGGAGAAAGAAAAAAATTTGAGTAATACTTTGGAAAGAGGCGATGGTCAAGGGGTAGGGGAGGTTTAGAGTAAAATGAAGAGAAGAGTAGAAGTGGAATTAGAGAGAGTAAAAAAAAAGAGAAGAAAGAACGGAAAGGATGGTGGGATAAAAAATGTAAGGACAGGAAAAGAGAGGTTATGGAGGAATTAAAGAGGTGGAGGAAGAGAGAAGAAAAGGGGAAAAAATATAAAGAAATGAGAAGGAAGTACAGGGAACATTGTGAGGAGAAGAAAAGGAAGAGAAAAAGATGGGAGAGGGAAATAAAAGGAATAAGATCCAAAAAGGATGTGTGGAAGGTAGTGAATATAAGAAGGAAGAAGAAAAAGAGAGGGAAGGGATTGAAATGGAGGAGTAGAAAAAACACTTTAGAGGGGTACTGGGGGAAGTGGAGTGGAGGATAAGAAGGGAGGTATTGGGGAGAGAGATAGAGGAAAAAGAAGAGATTAGTAGAGAGGAAATTGGTAAGGCGATAATGAAATTAAAGGAGAGAAAAGCGGCAGGAGGGGATGGAATTATGAACGGAGTATGGAAATACGGGGGAAAAGAAATAAAGGAATGGCTTTGGGAGATATGCAATAGAGTGTGAAAAGGAGAGGGATGGCCGGAAGAATGGAAAGAGGGAATAGTGGTACCAATAGTGAAAAGGGGGGAGGGGGAAAAGGTAAAAGACTATAGGAAGATTACGCTTACGCAAACGGCGTATAAAGTGTACGCGGCTATTTTGACGAAAAGATTGAAGGAAGAAGTGGAGAATAAAGGGATATTACCACCAAGTCAAACGGGGTTCAGAAGAGAGGTAGGAACGATAGACCACATAAACGTGTTAAACTATCTAATAAATAAGAAAATAACCAATACGAAAGGCAAAAATAGTAGTTATATTTGTGGATATGAAAGCAGCGTATGACTCGGTGGATAGGGAGATACTGGCACAAACAATGAGGAGGAAGAGAGTGAGAGAGAGTCTGGTGGTGAGATGTGGGAAATTTTGGAGGAGACAATAAGTAGAATAAGGGTGGGTGAAAGGAAAGGGGAAAACTTTTGGACAGGTAGAGGAGTGAGACAGGAATGTCCGTTGAGCCCATGCATGTTCACACTACTGCTAGCGGATTTGGATAAGGAGTTAGAAAAGGAGGGATGGGGGGGAGTAAAGGTGAAGGGAAAAAAAATCTATTCCCTGGCGTATGCGGATAATGTGGCAGTGGTAGCAGAGGATAAAACAGGGATGAAAGAATTGTTAAAAACATTAGAAGGATATATAGAACAGAAAAGATTAGAGGTAAATGTGGAAAAACAAAAGTAAAGAGGTGTAGAAGAGAGGGTGGAAGACAGAAAAAGATAATATGGAAATAGAAAGAAAATGAAATAGAGGAAGTGAAAAGGTATAAATATCTGGGGTACATGATGATGACAAATGGGGGACAGAAAGAGCATATAGAGAGAGAGTCAAAAAAGGAGCGGTGGTGATAAAAGAGGTATGAGGAATAAGAAAGAGGAAATTTGAAAAGGACTGGGCTAGAAGGATGTGGTTATTTGATAGTTGGTGTGGACGGTAGTTAGCTATAGTGCGGAAATTTGGGGGTGGAAAGCAAGGGAAGGGGTAGAGAGAATCCAGAACAGATATTTGAAATGGGTAATAGGGGTGGAAAGGTACACACCTGGGTATATGGTAAGAGAGGAGATGCAGAGGAAAAAATTAAGGGGAAGGGCAGGAACGAGGGCATAGAGTTATGAAAAAAAACTGGGAGGAGGAGGAGGGGGAGAACTGACAAGGTTGTGTTGAGAGAAAATAAGAGGTAGAGCAAAGAAGGCAAAGGTGATGGGAAAATGGGAATAAAAAAGAAGAGGTTTCTGAAGATAGAAGAAAGAGCTAGAATATCAAGGAGATAGAAAAATTGAGAGAAAAAGGAGGGTTAAGGGGGGAAGAGGTGGTAGCAAAAGAGAGGAGGCGGCAGGAGGAGGAAAAGTGGGAAAGAATTAGGAGCTCGAAGTTCAACTGATGGTATAACAGAGTGAAGGAGAAGGGAGTGCTGGAGTACTTGAAGAAGGATTGGAAGGAGGAAAGATGGAAAAAAATTGCGAGGTTTAGGTTTAGGTTAGAAGACGGTATGAGAGGATATGTGGAAGGGGAGAGGAAACGTGGGAACATATATAGAAGGAATGCAAGGATTGGGGAATAGAAAAGGGATGGCAGGAGATGGTAGAAGAGGTTTTAGGTGAGAGGGGGGAGGAAGAGGTCTGGATGAAGAGACTGAAGGAAATATGGGAGGGAGAAGGTTAGCTTGGAATGAATGGAAGTATGGAAGAAAGGAAGAAAAATGCAGCGGAAACGGAGGTCCAAGGAATGAGTGTAAAATGATGTATGGATGGATGAGTGTGTACTTTGTTTTCTCTTTTCTCTCGTGCGGAATGAAAAGATGCGAGGAGCGTAGGTATTTTGTAAGCGGACCGGAGGTCTGCAGTGTACCCCGCAAAGGGAATAAAGCACTACTACTATTAGGAATATAAATAAGTTTCCGCCGTTTTTTATCAAAAATTGGGCACTTATTGTGGAAAAACGGTACCTAATGTTTTATTCAAAGTATTGTCCATCGCTAGCCACTACTTTTTCCCATCTTTCTGGCAGCATACGGATACCGCATCGGAAGAATGCTTCATCTTTTGAAGCTATCCACAAATCGACCCAATTTTTTGTATCTTCATATGATGTGAAGTGTTGCTCAGACAGGCCATGCGCCATCGATCGAAACAGGTAGTAATCAGAAGGAGCAATGTCTGGTGAACGGCGGGTGGGGTAAAACTTCCCAATTGAGTGTTTCCAGGTAGGTTTTGACCGGCGCCGCAACATGTGGACGAGCATTATCGTGCAGAAGAATAACTTTGTCGTGTCTGGAGTAGTAGTGGGCACGTTTTTCCTTGAGTACTCGACTCAACCTCATCAATTGTATTTGGTAAAGAGCCCCAGTAATAGTTTCATTCGGTTTGAGCAACTCATAATACACGACACCAAGCTGATCCCACCAAATACACAACATGAGCTTTTTTCCATAAATGTTCGGCTTGGCTGTCGATGTTGAAACATGACCAGGTGGTCCCCATGATTTCTTCTTCTTTGGGTTATCGTAGTGGATTCATTTTTTATCACTAGTGACTATACGATGCAAAAAACCCTTTCGTTTATGCCTGGCAAGCAGCATTTCACATGTGAAAAATCGGCGTTCAACGTTTCTCGGCTTTAGTTCATATGGAACCCAGTTTCCTTGTTTTTGAATCATTCCCAATGATTTTAGGCGATGTGAAATTAATGGTTGAGTCACTCCTAATGTAAGTGCAAGTGCTTCTTGCGTTTGACACAAATCTTCATCTAATAATGTTTCCAATTCCGCGTCTTCGTACACTTTCGGCCTTCCGCTACGTTCTTTGTCTTCGATGTCAAATTCACCGTTCTTAAACTTGTGAAACCACTCGCGGCAACTTCTCTCACTTAAGGCAGCCTTACCATATACTTCTACAAGCAATCGATGCGCCTCGGCTGCAGATTTCTTCAAATTAAAGAAGTAAATCAAAAGCTCCCGCAAATGACGCTTATTCGGCTCAAAACTCGACATTTTCGCACGAAAAAAGATATATGATGCTGATACAAAATTGCTAATATTTTAAGGTTATGTTGTTGCCAGATGTCCAACCTTACGATATAACGTTTTACAACAGACAATTTCAACCATAACGTACTAGTGGCGCCATTTTTTGTGAAACGGCGGAAACTTATTTATACTCCTAATACTACTACTACTACTACTATAATTAAGTTAATTTTTTACTGATTCTCATAGATGTTATTAAAACATTTTTTAAACAAACTTTAAAATCAATAATAATTAAAAAATAAATAGCTTAAATGTTAAATAAATAATAAATAAACATAATTTTATAGAAATAAAAAGTAAATAAAATAATTAAAATAATTAATATTAAATAAACATTAAATAAATATTAAATAAACATTTAAAAAATGTTTACTAAATTAATTTTTTTCAAATAAATAATTTATGAAAAATTAATACTTAAACAATATTAAATAAACGTTTAAAAAATGTGATGGAGCAGTGGAATTTACAGTAACAGCGAAGATTCAGATTAGGATATAAAAATACAATATTTATTAATTGATACAGAAATGTTTGGTGGAGTGTAAAAACAGTTGTTAATTAAGTGCGTAAATCAGAGAGTCTATTGTTTTTTTTTGTGTGGAGACCGTGTGTTACAAAAATGTAGTTACAGATGCGCTATCTGGATGCATGTAGGACGGCTTATGAAGACAGTACTTAATATAGGCACATATTGCATTCCAACAAAATGTTTATTTTAAAAAGTATTAAATAAATATTAAATAAATATTAAATTAATATTTAATAAATGTTAAATTAATGTTTCTAAAACTGTTTCAAATAAAAAATTAATGTAAAATAAATATTAAATTAATGTTAAATAAAAGTTAAATTAATATTTTTAAGAAATATTTTTTCAAATAAAAAAATTAATATAAAATAAATATTGAATTAAAGTAGAATAAATATTAAATTAATGTTACAAATATGTTATTGGACCGATAGTGTAACAACACAATAATAAGAAGATAGTAAGAAAACCTTCACAATAGTAAGAAAACCTTCTTTGGTCGCAGTTAGATCTTAGTGCTTATATTTATTTGTGTGATTTTATATACTTCTCCGAATTCAACCAGAATGTGCGCCGAATTTATTTTGGTCGTAACACAGCATGTCGAATAAGAATTAGTAATATCACTATTTATGTTAAATTGATTAATTTAATATAATAATTGATGCTGACTTGCATCTATATACCCATTCCCCCTTGAAAATACTCTAAAAAATTTATTGCAAAAAATAACACCCCACCCAGATTTCGAATTTGGCACCTCCGGAATCTCCGGTCCCGGTGTCTTACCACCTCGACCACTGGGACACAGTGATATTTCTTGCAATATTTGTATTAATCTTGCATTATTTTTTACAGTTTTTTCAAGGGGGAATGGGTATATAGATGCAAATCAGCATTAATTATTATATTAAATTAATCAATTTAATATAAATAGTGATATTACTAATTCTTATTCGACATGCTGTGTTACGACCGAAATTAATTTGGCGCACATTTTGATTGAATTCGGAGAAGTACATAAAATCACACAAATAAATATAAGCACTAAGATCTAGCTGCGACCGAAGAAAGCTTTCTTACTATCATTAAATTAATGTTTTTAAAAATTGTTTTTTTAAATGAAAAATCAATGTGAAATAAATAAACGTGAAATAAACGTTAAATAAACGTTAAATAAATATTTTTCTAAATCATTATTTTAAATATTTAATTAATGTTAAATAAACGTTAAATAAATGTTAAATAAACCTTAAATAAATATTTTTTTTTAATCGTTATTTTAAATATATAATGTTATTTTATTTATTTATGTTGTTAAATATTTATTTAATAAGTATACTTTAATAAGTATTTTTGTTATAATAAATTGTACAATAAAAAATTAATAAAATAAATAAATATTAAAAAAACATTTAAAAAATATTGTGTGCTGATTGGGGTACTTTTAATGCATTATATTGTATATCAATGTTTTTATTCTTTTTTTATGATTTACAGTTAAAGATTAATAATATTATTATTTACAATATCTTTAGTAAATTAGCATTAAAAGTATTAAAAGCATGAAAAGTACTTGAAAAAAAATGCGCAATGATTGGAAGTTTATATAATATTTTGTAAATTTGTTAATTTCATATAATATACGGGAGAGTCTTGTTTGATCACGTTGCGAGTAATCACAGTATGCCTCCATCACATCGTGAGGGCAGCGTGATACGTTTTTGTACGCACGGCGGGATTATCACGTTATGAGAATAACATGAACTTACGAATTATTATCTGGGTAGGCTTATGCAACGCGTTTTCACTCAAAATGAACGAATCTGGCAGAAAAAAGTATTGCTCTGCTCCGCAAACCGAGATATCAAGCGTTAAAGTTGGCGATTGTACAGGTTAGGATACCTATCACCTCGGCGTATTGTAACGAACTGAGCGTGCGCTGTGATAGAAATTTAAAATGTTTCTTTATTAATAATTACATTACTGCCATATTTACTAAACTTGAATATATTTGCCAGAACACTGTGTTAGATTAAAAAAATTATTAGTTTTTGTGCAATGTAGATTGTTTTTATAAATGCCTTAAAACAATTTGTTTTATAAAATTAATTAATTTAATTAATAGACACATCCCACTTACAAATAAAAATCTTGAAACGAGGTCTACAGATATACTGCTCCCTCCACATGAGTTTGCGACTTTCCACGCAAAGGAAAGTCCACCCCATTCCTACCCCCACACACCGTACCCTTCGCGCGCGCAAAGGGTAAACCTAACCAACTTAAATAATCAAAAATTTTCGCCCTTTAAAATGAGCCCTGGAAGATTGTTTTACAATTTTTGTTTTACGAAGATCAAATATCGACTTCAGTAAATTCAGATTAATTGAGTGTTCAACAGCAAAATTAAAAGATCATCTACAATTACTCTCTAAAAAAGTGTAACATGATAAATCAACTGTTTCAAAACACATTCTACAACTTAATGTTTCTACATACACTTTTAATGTCAACTTTGAAAACATATACTGATTTTTAGCTATACGGATAAAAATAAAGATTTGGCAAAATTTATTACAAATTTTGCAAGTTAATTTGACGTGAATTAAAAATCACACACAAATGCAGTTTACAATATTTGAAAACGTGAATCTTTATCTTTAATTTGCGTACTTGTTGATCAATGTACGATTTTTATTCACCAATTTATTCAACATTTAAAAAAAAATCATTTTTCTTCAGTGCTGAATAACTTAGTGAAAAAAAATCGTACAGAACTCAACAAAAACACAAATTAAAGGTGAAGATTCAGGTTTTCAAATATTGTAAACTGCAGTAGTGTGCAATTTTTATTTCGCACTGTACAACTTGGCAAAATTTTTATAAGACTTTGACATTTGTCGGATTTATTTTACGAAATTTGCAAAGTTCCACGGCGTGAAATAAAAATTTTACAAAATTGCAGTTTACAACATTCAAAAACGTGAATCTTTACCTTTAATTTGCATTTTTGTTGAGCGTTGTACGATTTTTATTCATTGAATTATTCAACATTGAAGCAAAAAAGGCCATTTTTGCTACAATGTTGCGTAACTCAGTGAAAAAAATTGTGCAATATTCAACGAAAACCCAAATTAAAGATAAAAATTCACGCTTTCGAATGCTGTAAACCGCATTTACGTCCAATTTTTATTTTGCGTCGTGGAACTTTGCAAAGTTTGTAAACAATTTTGAGATTTGATGCATCCACATTTGAATCCGCGTAACTTCGTAAACAATCTGTAAATTGTTTTACTTCTTCAATCTCGAAACTAGAGATTTCAAACTTTAAAATGCTTTTTTAAAATTTTTTACTCTTTGGGATGGCGCGAGAGACGGGGACGGGATGCGAGGCGTTGTCTTTCTTCCCGATTTCGCAGGAGACCGACGTTCGCGAGCGGGAAGCGAGAGCCGGCCGTCGTCAGGCGGTGGCACGGCCGCGAGCGCGAACATGCGCTCGAGCGTGGCAAACGGCGAGCGGGAGCGTGCGCTCGGGCCGTGTTAGATTGCCAGCGAACGTAGCTACAAATATTGATGCCTTCGGTATTCGACGATCCTTCTGGAAAGATCCGGAGAACGGAATGTTGTTGACGATCTCTCGTTTTCCCGCCGGAATCTTTCTGGAAGGATCACAGTCTTTATAAGGCGCGAGAGCGAGACGCGAGTTGCAGTCGCAATTGAATCTTGAGATAGATAGTACGCGAAAGTTAGAGTGAGCCTATTTTGAAACGCCGTCTTCGCGTTGACTCGCGTCTTCTTTGCCGGGCAGTCGCCTAAACCATCTCCGTCTCAATACTTCATTTCACCGTCTCACAGTCTCTCACGTTTCAAGTCTACGCGCGAACATTTGCTGGTCCTTCGAGCCGGATTTCCGCGTCGCCGGTGCCGGATTTTTTGAGTGAGTGCTGTGACGAGACGGTGATATTTGTTAACTATCGTTCGGTGAGCTTGCCTCCGCAAGATAAAAATGGCTAATCCTTGGAAAGATCTTGTGCAAGCTCAGCATAACCTGTTTGGGCTTCTCTCGCAATCCTACGAGAACATGAGGAAGGGAGAAGCCAACATAACGCTCGGGCTACTGGAAGCCCGCCTCCAGACCTTGGAGAGTTATTGGGGCAAGTTTGTCACTCGACATGAGCAACTACTCATGGAGTACGGAGACGACCTTGAGGACCACGAGTACTTGATGGACGATCTGATGCTCAAAGCCGATATATCCTTCCATGTACAGAAGGGCAAGTACCTTAACGATATGGGCGCGATGCGCGGTCCGGGCCATGCGGTAGTCGCCGCTCCCGTTGCAGCTCCCGCTGCCATGCCTGCTGCCGCCGTCGCGGCCGCTGCTCCAACCGTCGCGGCAACGGCTTCCGTCGTTACGAAGTTGCCTCGCATTTCAATACCACAGTTCTCCGGCCGGTACGAGGACTGGCCAGCCTTTCGTGACCTTTTCTCTTCGCTGGTAATTAGCAATCAATCCGCCACGCCGGTTGAGAAGCTCCATTACTTGAAAACCAGCCTGAAGGGAGAGGCTGAGCAAGTTACTCGCCAACTACCCACGACTAAAGCCAACTTCGAGCGTACCTGGCGAGCATTGAAGGAGCATTACGAGAACAAGAGGCTCCTGGCAAGGTCATACATCTCACGACTTCTGTCACTACCTAAAATGAAGGGTGAGTCGGCCGCTGATCTCCGCAGAATATATCATTGCGTACAGACAACCGTCGGGTCCTTAAAGGGGATCGGTCGCCCCGTGACGCGTAGTGATGACCTTTGCGTGCAATTAATTACGGGCCTTCTCGATTTGGTGTCACGGCGGGAATGGGAAACGCAACTTAGTCGTACGACGGAACCGTCGTCCCTAGACGAGCTGCTCGTGTTCATCAATCAGAGGATGCGGACTCTCTGCGGAGTCGCTGACTACCTCGAAGAGCGAGGCTGGCTCGACGAAGGCTTCTTCAAATATCACTCGTCAAAAACAGGCCTTACAGGTGCGTAGGGAAGCCAGCGAGGCCGCTGCTTTCTTTGCAATCAGGACCACTATGTGCGCCAGTGCGAATCGTATCTCAGCAAGATGGCTGTCGAGCGGAAGCAGTTTGCGTCTTCCAATGAATTGTGTGTCAACTGCCTCGGCAAGCACAAGCTTGCCGATTGTCAGTCAAAAAAATCGTGCTTGTCGTGCAATGAGCGTTATAACTCACACCTTGCACGACGCATACTCCGCTGTCGCGGTTGTAAATACTCATCTCGCGAGATTGCAGAAGAAGGTTCAAATGGCCATGCTACTGCAAACCGCTCGCGTCCGAGTGAAGAATCGCTGCGGTGTCGACCACGTCGTGCGGGCACTGGTCGACACGGGAGCGGAGACGTTGTTAGTGACGGAGTCACTAGCTCAACGACTGCGATTGTCACGCTCGCGATCGGCCTTCGCCGTCTTCGGGGTCTTCTGTGGAAAGAAGTCCGGGGTATTGCGCAGTCTCGTTAAACTGCAGGTATCGCCCCGGGAGAGTGGTTCGTCGTTGCCGGTCTCTGCGTTAGTTCTACCACGAATAACGTTGTACGAGAGCGGCTTCCGGGCGGATCCGAGCGCCTGGTCACACTTAAACGGTATCACCCTCGCCGACCCGGAGTTTTTAGAGTTGGACCCAGTGGACATCCTTCTAGGAGTTGACGTTTACAGCACCATCATCCGAACGGGAGCGAGGCTGGGCGAGCGAGGCTAGCCTGCTGCACAACTCACTGCGCTGAGATGGTTAGTCTCCGGACCAGTCGGTCCACCGGGGCCCCCCGACCGCACACTGTCCCTGCAATGCAGAATCGAGGAGGACCTTTCCAGTCTGGTGAGGAACTTCTGGCAGCTGGATGACCTGCCCACAGGTCCTGCGCCCCTCACTCCCCCTGAGCAGGAGTGTGAGCAGGATCTCTACCGACGTTCACATAGCCGACAGTCGGACGGTCGTTACGTCGTGCGGCTGCCAGTGGTTGCCCCTCTGTCCGACCTGGCAGCCACCAAGCATGCCGCTTCCCGTGTTCTGACGGGCACGGAGAAGCGATTGGCACGAGACGACCGACTGCGTCAAATGTACGTGGACTTCATGAGGCAGTATGAAGAATTAGACCGGTGCGAGCTGACCGAGCTGCCGGAGATTGTGTGAGCTACCTGCCTCACCACGGGGTCTTGCGGGAGACCAGTTCCACCACGAAGCTGCGTGTGGTCTTCAATGGCTCCACGACGGTCCTGTCCGGCGATTCTCTCAACCGGAGCCTCCTGGTGGACCAGAACCTGCTGCCTCCACTCGCCGACGTTCTCCTGAGGTGGCGGCTTCCTCGCTACGTCCTTGCCACAGACATAGAAAAAATGTACCGGCAGATTCTGGTCCACCCTGAGGACCGGGATCTTCAGCGCATCCTGTGGCGATACCATCCCCAGGACAAGGTGATGGAGTATCGCCTAAACACCGTTACTTACGGGTTGGCGTGCGCTCCATTCTTGGCGATGCGCACTCTTCTTCAGCTGGCCGACGACGAGGCTGAGAACTACCCCCTAGGAGCTGGAGCACTTTGGGAGGAAGTTTACATGGACGATATCTTAGCCGGCTCCTCTACCTTGGAGGAGGCGTGCGAGCTGCAACGGCAGCTGACCGAATTGTGCATGGCGGGCGGCTTCCCCCTGCGCAAGTGGTCGGCAAACGATGCAGCCATTTTAGCTGACGTTCCTGCAGAACGCCGGATGCAGCAGGACCTTTGGGATTGGCGGTCACACAAGATGCAAGGAACGCTGGGTCTGCGGTGGCACCCAGCCAGTGATGAGTTCTCCTTCGCCGTTCCGGAGGCCACGTTGACTGACGTCACCAAGAGATTGGTGCTCTCGTTCACCGCACGCCTCTTTGATCCCCTCGGTTGGCTGGCCCCTGTGGTGGTGAGAGCGAAAATCTCCTTTCAGGCTACCTGGCTGCTGGGATTAGAGTGGGACAACCCGCTGGACGAGGCTGCCGCTCGACTGTGGCATGCCTACACGGAGGAGCTTCCTCGATTTGAATGTATCCGAGTTCCTCGCTGATTGGACGTCGCATGGTCGGCCAACGCTGCGGAAATCCATGGCTTTGCCGACGCTTCTGAGCGTGCCTACGCGGCGGTGCTATACATGAGGACCAGCGTCGGCGACTCTTGGCGGACGAGCCTGGTAGCGGCCAAGACCAAGGTCGCTCCTCTGAAGACGGTTTCGCTGCCTTGGTTGGAGCTGTGCGCCGCCTCTCTTCTGGCTAAGCTCACCTCTCATGTCTGTTCCGCGCTCAGCCTGGATCGGCTTCAGATCCCACGGTTGCCTTGGGATGGATACGCGGTCACCCGACATGATGGAAAACCTTCGTAGCCAACCGCGTGGCCGATATTCAGACCAGGGTCCCGGACGCTCTGTGGCACCACGTGCCCGGTCTCAAGAATCCTGCCGACTGTGCCTCTCGTGGTTTGTCCCCCGGAGAGCTAGTGGAGCATCCTCTCTGGTGGCAGGGGCCGCCGTGGCTCCGGACGCCTCCCTCGACATGGCCCTGCGATGCTGCAATGCCCGACGAGGGTGGCTGGCCGGAGGTAAAACTATTGATCCATGCTGCCAGGACTGCGCCCGCTCTCGTGGAGGAACCTAACGAGCTCCGATGATTCTCGTCACTCCGTCGGCTGCTGCGTGTGACTGCCTGGTGTCGTAGATGGCTTCTCTGCAAACCTGCCGACGGGCCCGAACTAACTGTGGACGAACTGGAAGAGGCCAGGTTGATCTGGATCCGGCAAGTCCAAACTGGATATTACAAGGCCGACTTACAAGCTCTTCAGCAACACCAACCTCTACCCTCTTCCAGTTCACTTTTACGATTATGTCTATTTTTAGATTCTCAAGGCCTTTTGCGCGTGGGTGGCCGACTTAGCACTCGCTCCTGGCGTACGATGAGCGACATCCGGTTATCCTCTCAGGCGATTCTCACCTGACACGTCTAGTGGTGGAGACTAGCCACCGCTGTTCGTTGCACGGCGGGGTCCAGATGACTCTTGGAGCGGTCCGACAGCGCTACTGGATCCCGCGCGGGAGAGCCGTTGTCAAGCTGTGGTTGCGTCGTTGCGTTACCTGCGTTCGGTGGCGAGCGACCATTCCGCAGCAGCTGATGGAGAGCCTGCCGCGGAATCGAGTCACTCCCGCACGGCCTTTCTTCAACACTAGCGTGGACTACGCCGGGCTCATTCAGTTGCGGACTAGTAGGGGACGTGGCCAGCGCTCGTACAAGGCATTTATCGCCGTGTTTGTTTGCTTAACCACTCGAGCAGTCCATCTCGAGGCGGTATCGGACTACACCGCCGACGCGTTCCTGACAGCTTTACGTCGGTTTGTATCGCGTCGTGGTCTTTGTCACACGATCCGAAGTGACTGCGGGACGAACTTTGTCGGCGTCGACGCCCAGTTGCGGGCTTTCTTTACCGAGAGCAGCCAGGAGCTGCGCCGGATCGTCGGACAACTGGTGACGGAGCAGATTCAGTGGAGGTTCAATCCTCCCTCGGCACCGCACTTTGGCGGTATTTGGGAGGCCGCGGTGAAATCACTGAAGCACCACCTGCAGCGAGTCCTGGGTGACTCCACCTTGACCTTTGAGGAGATGAGCACCCTCCTAGCTCAGGTGGAAGCGTGCCTAAATTCTTGCCCGCTCCAGGCGTTGTCCGACGATCCCGAGGACTTGTCGACCTTGACTCCCGGCTTCCTGGTGGGGGGACTATTGACGGCCGTGCCTGACCCATCACTGACAGAGCTGCCTGTCAACCGTCTGACTCGCTGGCAGCTCCTACAGCAGATGCGCAATCATTTCTGGGAGCGCTAGTCCCTCGAGTACCTACACTCTCTTGTCCATCGACCTAAGTGGCCGACTACCACGTGGGACACCTGTGCCTCATCCGGAACGAGACCACACCGCCTATTCGCTGGCCGCTCGCACGCATTGTCCAAGTTCAACCCGGTGAGGATGGACTAATTCGCGTGGTCATCGTCCGGACAGCGGCGTCGACATTCACGCGTCCGGTCGTCAAGATCGTCCTGATGCCGGTTTGCGGGGGACGAGAAGAATGGGGAGCCGCTTGACTAGCGGTTCAGGCGCCTCCCCCTCTGCGCATGAATCTGCGATTGTACCTGTCTAGGATACCAGCGCATTAATTGTTACATAAACTATAGTAGAGTAAAATAGAGCTTAGCTCCTTCCTTTGTTAACGCCTCTATTCTTTATACGCGACTCGCCATGACTACCGCGTGTATGTGAGTGAGATTTATCGCTTTTATATACATAAAACGTCAGTCGTTCTTTGTTCGGGCTCGCCTAACCTCGTTCGCGCCGAAGGTGCCATAGTCTTCAGCGATTCGCGCTGACCGTTGCGCCTCGCGAGCTCCTCGTCCGGGAGGTTGTAGTGCCTTACGGGTGACTGGCGCGAAGGGACCCCAAGGCTCGACATGGGTATGTCGCCCAAAAAATGATTCGGGCGAGGCGGGTAGGATGTTCGGGATGGCGCAAGAGACGGGGACGGGATGCGGGGCGTTGTCTTTCTTCCCGATTTCGCAGGAGACCGACGTTCGCAAGCGAGAACCGGCCGTCGTCAAGCGGTGGCACGGCCGCGAGCGCGAACATGCGATCGAGCGTGGCAAACGGCGAGTGGGAGCGTGCGCTCGGGCCGTGATAGATTGCCAGCGAACGTAGCTACAAATATTGACGCCTTCAGTATTCGACGATCCTTCTGGAAAAATCCGGAGAACGGAATGTTATTGACGATCTCTCGTTTTTCCGCCGGAATCTTTCCGGAAGGATCACAGTCTTTATAAGGCGCGAGAGCGAGACGCGAGTCGAAGTCGCAATTGAATCTCGAGATAGATAGTACGCGAAAGTTAGAGTGAGCGCATTTTGAAACGCCGAATGCGCGTTGACTCGCATCTTCTTTGCCGGGCAGTCGCCTAAACCATCTCCGTCTCAATACTTCATTTCACCGTCTCACAGTCTCTCACGTTTCAAGTCTATGCGCGAACATTTACGTTTACTTTTGACAAAGTTACATTCTCTTGAATTACGCCTATTTTTTGGAGTCAGAATAGGTGATCCCTTAATTTTGCTGTCGAGTGTATATGGTATATATAAATATATACACAAACACACACACACACACACACACACACACTTGTATATACTAGAAAATAGGAAGTTATAACAAAATACCACAGCCGTGATAATGCGATAGCTAGTTATAACAAAATGTCTGAGACATTTAACGTCGACAAGTTAGTTATAACAAAATGCCACAGCCGTGATGGTGCGATGGCTAGTTATAACAAAATGTCTGAGATATTTATTATAATTAATTGCATTATAATTAATGTAACTAAACATATTCCGACAGTAGATGAAAAGGAAAGTCGCAGAAGAATTTTAGAAAAACGCGACATTTCTCTTTGTTTGGTGAAAAACAATGTTTTGCCTAAATATAGCAAATTAAACAATAATTTATTGAATCTATTCTTACGCATTGTCAGAGAAACTTCTTGTTTCAAGACACAAAGCGTATTGTACATAGAATATCCAGATATAATTCTAGCTAATTATAATAAAGGTGTACAAATAATAAAAGGAAATTGTATCAATTATTAGCGTTGTATTTATTTCGACGGTATCAAATTGTACGTATATGACAGTATACCTGGCTGTACGTACAAAAAAATGGCGTCAAAAGAAAAAGAATACATAAGAACTTGTTTTCCACAAGTTGTACCTACCAATATAAGTTTTGAAAAAGTTCAAACACAACCGGACGTTACATCTTATGGAATATATGCTGCCGCTTTTCCGGATATAGTCTTAGAAAAAAATCCTTGTAAGGAAACGTATTTCAAAGACGTAGAAATAATGGAGATGTTATTTTGTCTCTAGCGTTGCAATAAAAAAACTTTTGCCTTTTCCAAGGCAATAAATATTCTTTGAATAAAATATTATTTCAAAGAATATTGTAATGCTTTTATATGGAAATGTAATTGTACACTCCAGAAAGTATATGTGATATAACCGTCAAAAAGAATATATATAACGTGTATAACATACATACAGAGTGATTATTAATGAATGTCCTCACTTTTTACCATAGAAGCACGCATTTATAATTTCTAATATAATAATATGTTAGACATACGTATCCGTCGGTAAATCATGCTCCTATGGTAAAAAGTGGGGACATTCATTAATAATCACCCTGTATATATTATTGTAAAATATTATACAGACAGAAATACTGCTTTTAAAAAGCAATATTTTCCTATATCGTAGGTATATAAACAGAGAAACGATTTAAAAGTTTGGTTACGAGAATAGGCGATAGAGGGGCCGTTTCTATATTATAATTAAAAATATTTTTAATGTACCGCCAAAAACATTCGTCATGAGTTGGCTAAATGTTTGTGGCATTTGTAAAACTATATGCTATAGATAACAAACGTTGTCACCGTTTGCAAACCAGAAGAAGTAGCTACACTACTTCCCAACAAACACAGCTATATAATAGCAATGTTGATGCAATAATCTTAAAGGTAACACGTAATATAGCGTGTTCGTTACATGTAACGTCCATGTTAGTTATAATTTCCCACTCATTGAACATCATGGTTACATTATATCAACGTAACATGTAACTGAGAGAAAACATTGCTGTTATGTAACAGCAAAATTACAATTATATACCAATAACCTAGTTTGTCACTTTGTTACATTGATGTAATGTAGCTATTATGTAAGCTTTAGTGTTGTTATATTGTTGCAATGATGCTATTTTATTAATCTTACTTAACCTAATTTGCTTCCTGTACATTTTAATCCCAGAAAAGTTTTCGAATTAATTCTAAGCGAAAACAAACCAAACAATTCGTCTGCTTTTACAGAGAATTAATCCAAAGATCTTTTCTGGGATAAAAATATGCAAGACATATTTCTAGGAAATTAGGTTTTAACAAGGAAAAAAAAATTATAAATTTTTTATAATTTATTGCTTCATTAATTCTCCATGAAAGCACATAATAATAAATACAACTGTAAAAGTGAGTTGTTTTTAGATAGAGAGACTAGTTTTGTGATGGTTTTTATTAAGAATCTCTAATGAGGAGATCAAGCCACAAAGATTATAGTATTTTCATAAGTATATATTTTAAATAATATATACAAAATATAAATGAGTTTTTTTTAGTAATTTTAGTATTAAACAAACTTTTATGCACATTAAAAATTCCTGAATTTGTTTAGCTTTCTTAATTATAACATTAATAGCTTTATTTAAACTTCACATTTTTGTAACGCTTTACGCTTTAGCCTATGTGAGTCAAAATCTTAATAAAAAGCATATTTAACAAAAGAAATTTGACTTTACTTGACTCATTGTCTTATGATTATAAACTTCGTTATCTATAAAATCTTTCACACAGACAATCAGAAAACTAGTTATAGTCACGGCAAGGGTTGTAAAGACTCACATTTGCAAAAGCAAAATTTGCTCTTACCTAAAAAGTAATATCTTAAACTTAAGAAAGGCAGAAAGGTAAAAACAAATTTATTTACAAGTATTTGGTTTTATAAACATCTTGCAATTTATGTGTTCTTGCACTGAACATGTTATTTTATTGTAAAAATACTTTGAAATCTGTTACGTTACAAAAGAGTAAATTAATTTCACAACATATTAAAATATATTTCTAAGCACATGGAAACCGATAGTGCATGTATTATACATCAGTTACAGCATAAATAATAATCATAACAATGGCTGAAGGGCATTCGGCCATGAAATCCGAATACATTCAAAGCTCTGCTGCTTATTTTGTAAAAATTGTTGCATGCTAATGCAGTTAACGCGTTTGTTTTGTATAAATTTTTTGAAAGTTGTTGATACATGTTTTTAAACTAATTCTATCTAACAAAAAATACGATCTTTCTATATTATATACCCTAGTAGCATTTTCTGCAATTTTTTGCAGGATAGAATCTGCATGCAGTTAATTGCAGTAGAATTGAGTTAGATGTGCAGAAGATTATTCCCAAAAGAGCCATGCTGGCAGATTGCTAGCAGACTGCTTCAATATTCGTGCACTGTACTTGTATATGAACTGTTTGCAGAAACTTGGTACAAATATTGAGCTATCTTAAAGCAAATTCTTCCCGCAACTGCAGCCTGTAAACAGTCTAGCAAAGTTCTTCAGCAGAATGACAGATTCTTTTAACAGAAGTAGCGTGCAGATCTTGTGCAAATATTGCACAAATATGATCAGCAGATTTCTGTAAGTTTCTTACAACAGAAATGGCGTGCAGATCTTGTGCAGATATTGCACAAATATGATCTGCAGATTTCTGCAAGTTTCTTACAATGGAAATGACGCGCAGATCTTGTGCAGATATTGTACAGATTCTGCTTAATCAGCGGCAGAAAGATCTGCTGCAAGGTTTATAACAATTTCAAAATGAAATGAATTTAACAAGTGAGTGCTGGTGCCACCGCTAGGTGGCCACGCCGCGGAAGATCTTCTCGTGAGTCAAGTGCTGCCACAAGCGTTATATCTAGGCGCCGCAGGCGACTGTCCAGTTCATACTTCAGTGAGCTTTTATATATATGATCTGCTTGAGACGAAAACTCGCTCTCATTCTTTTTAAATATGATGTTTATGTGAAACGCTGTTCCACATAAAATTTTATATTTTTACATGTAAATAACAATTTTTATTGTTATTTAATCTTGTACATAAATGAAATGTTTAATTCAAATTTAATCTTTTTTTAATCCATTTTAAGGCTGTACTAAAATATTCTGGTGAAAGAATTTTACAAATCTTGCAGCAGATATATATAGAAATTTCTTGCGAGAATTTGACTGCAGAATCTTTCAGGAGAATTGAACAGAATGAGGAAGTAGATCATAACGTCCTGTTGGCAGAATCTTTCAAAAATCTGCTGCAAGATTTACAGTAGCCATCAGAAAATTGCTATTAGGGTATATAGCTGCGTTAGCACGCAATAAACAAAATTTACAAAATAATGTCTATAACCTCTACCAGCAGAGCTTTGAATGCATTTAATCTGATTCCATAGCCAAATGCTTTCCAGTAATCGGTCTCTCTGATATTTCATAGTCTCTCGATCTTTTAGATAAACTAAATCCACCTTAGCAATCATATTCAATCACACTATTCAAATAGGGAATCCAAACGTATCACGAAATTTTGGATCGTCGTACATCGAATAAGTCGAATGTCAAATGTGAATTGCGTGTCGCAAAATGGTGCTACGGAAAGATATTCAAAATTTAAATATAATTTCAATGTAATAGTTATCCCTAACAGCACTTGATATCCTGCGTATCATCCCATTTTGATACGTCTCATTTGGAGCGTACGGAGACGATCGCTAGAACATCGCTTACGGTATCATCCCGTTTTCTTTTATGCGCGTTTATCCTTAGACCATACTGAGCGTACTAAAGTGATACTGTACGCCTTTTTTTTGCGCGCGTCTGTTCTCAGGTCGTACTGAACGTACTGAAATGATGCGTACGCCTTTCTTTCGCACGCATATATTCTCAGGTCGTACGCCGTGCGCGCCACAGGCGCGAAAACGCTGTGGCGACCGGCGAGTTCCCTCTACGCTACCTGTAGTCTATGGTCGAAACCGGGTTCTGCAGCGCTGCGTGAGCATTCGAGCTCTGTATGTCATCAAGTTACATGCATGTGCACACACACATGCCCTCGTGTCGGTATAATCAGTGCGTCTTTAGATGTATTACATCATCCTTGTAACTCTGCTGTATCACTAATGTTATTAGTATTAATACATCAACTTTCTGGTTAACAGTTAACAACGCGTACAATATTAATTACGACCTAACATATTTCCCGGGCATTATAGCCCACATTGGTGACCCCGACGTGATTGTCGTTTTAGTGCGTGCTTCGAGAAGTTTCCTCGTCAAAGTCCGTGCGTAGTCCACCAGCGTTCCCGGGGAACACGCGACGGCATTTTTCTCTGTTCCAGAACCTTCTCGCTCAGCATTGGGAGCGAACGACGCATATTTTCCTGAAAGGGAAATGCTTTCGTGCCGGCCGGCAAAGCCGTTGGTGCAACGACACGCCATTGGGTGACGTCGGTAGAGAGACACGTAATTTGACGAGAACGTTCCAGCCATTGCGTTTCAACGGGCGGCCTATTTGACGGATTTCCATCCCCGGCGAGGCTGTTCCTGACGCATCGGCTAGCTACGTCTTCTTCAGAGGCTCTCGCAGTTAATTGCGATTACTCGCAGCTCATCGCAGTCAGTAGTAGCTCCTAGTAACCGTCGTGGCGTTTCGCAATATTTCGCGACGCATCATCCGACATTGAGGTGTACACCAGGACATCGCTGATCTTCGCGACTCATCGCAGATCTCAACGGTGCATTCCGTCTCTTCAGGATCATCGAGACCTTCGTCCTCGTAATGTACTATCTCTCTTATTTATCTGTGCCAGCGTACGCGTCTGCGTTTAACCCAGCATTTCAAATTAAGGATCCTCGTGCGTAGCAACAGCGCTGTATCACTCTCGCACGCCATTGGTGCATTTCGAACAGCGGCTACCGCTCAACGACATTGTCATTTTTTTGTCTCGCATTGTACGCCTATTAATGGCAAATACTAAAATATCGCAACCAACTTTCTGTTAAGCGTCTAGCTACGTCGCTTTAGTTTTTGCACAGGGTACATGCGTTTCTATCGTGGCGTCATTCGCGTCTTAACGTTACGCTAGTATCATTGCTATTGTGTACCGACGTCTCAACGTCATTCTTAAAGTCATTTCGTTTCGAGGTTCCTCTGAACACAGCGAATAGCAACATCGCCCTGTTGCCTACGACTTAATTTAACGTTACGCGTTTGCGTGAATTTATTAATCTAGCAGTCGTTTCGCGTCTCTGTCGCGTACGTTCTACCTGTTCACGTTTTAATCGTTGCGCTGTCAATAATTATTCGCGCATCACCATGCCTGACGAACCGCCGCGCGTTGAAGTTTATCGTGCTCCTAAGATCCCGCCGTTTTGGAAAAGCAAGAGGCGTGGATTCTACAAGTAGAGGCGTCACTACGAGTCCCGGCAATTATCGTTGACCGAACCAAGGCGGATTATCTCCTCACCGGCCTTGACAGCGAAGTGATCGGGCATATCGCGGATTTACTTAAAGCCGATCTTCCGATCGATAATTTATTCAATCGCCTCAAAGAGCGTATTCTATCCGTTTATGCGATTTCTCATGAGTCGCGCTTGCGGACCTTACTGAAAGGTCAAGTCTTAGGGGATCAAAAGCCTTCGCATTTATTAAACCGAATGAAAAATCTTAACAACGGACAATGCAGTCCACAGGTTCTTTGGTCTCTATTTATTGAGCAGCTTTCTGACTCTCACAGAGCGATTCTAGCGGCGATAAATGAGCAGGATCTACAAAAATTAGCGGAAATCGCGGATAGAATAAAGGAAATTAATAGTCCTAATACCTCCGTGGTACCTTTTGTCGCGTCCGCTTCTAAACAAAAAGACACGGTACCCCCGTCTCATATTGACAAGAAATTGGACACTATTATAAAGCAGCTTGCCGCATTAAATAAGGAGGTATTCAAATCGCGTTGCAGGCGATCTTCGTCTCGAGGCCGCTCTCCCGGTCGACCGAGCGACGCTAAAAAAACTGACAAACAGTCAGGTCTTTGCTTTATCCATCGTAAATATGGAGAAAAGGCGACATCCTGTCGCAAGCCCTGTTCGTGGAAAGACAAAAACGCGACGGAAAACTAAAACCCCCTCCTCGCACAGAGACGGTCGGGAGATATGGGGCGTCTCAAAGCCGTCTTCACATACACGATCGTGTTACCGGTCGTCAATTCCTTGTAGATACGGGCGCGGAGATTTCTATTCTTCCCGCAACGCCTCGCGACAAAAAACAGCCCACCGAACACAAATTATACGCGGCCAATAATACGCAATTGATACCTACGGCGAACGTCGTCTTACGTTAGACCTTGGTCTTTGGCGACCCATCACGTGGAATTTCCGCGTTGCCGCCGTTCCGCACGCCATTATTGGCGCAGATTGTTTAAAGTTCTATCAACTAGTGGTAGACTTACACAAGCGCCGGCTCATTGACTCGCAAACCAAACTTTCCGCCGTCAGCGAAATTCGAGTCGTACCAAATACTAAAGTTTTTTCAGTAAATCGCGGATCTAAATTTGCGGACATCCTTTTAGAGTTTCCGGAATTAACGGGGGTAAATCAAATGATTCCTTCAGGAACTTGTGATGTCGAACATCATATCGCGACCTCAGGCCCGCCCGTCGCCGAACGTCCTCGTCGTTTAGCGCCTGACAAATTAACGGCGACAAAAGCCGAATTCAAGCGGCTTATGAGTTTAGGCATTTGTAGGCCTTCAAATAGCTCCTGGGCTAGTCCTATACACCTAGTCCGTAAAAAGAACGGCGAATGGCGTTTATGCGGTGATTATCGTCGTCTTAACGCGATAACTGTTCCGGATAAGTATCCGATAAGTATACCTCACCTGCACGATTTCACTGCCAATCTGGCAGGAAAAACCGTTTTCTCGGTTCTAGATCTCTATAAAGCGTACCACCAAATTCCGATGGCTAAGGATGACGTGCCCAAAACGGCCGTCATTACTCCTTTCGGTCTATTCGAATTTGTCTACATGACTTTCGGATTACGTAACGCCGCTCAATCGTTTCAGCGTTACATACATCGCGCTCTTCAGGATCTAGATTTCGTCTTTGTATACATCGATGACATTCTTATTGTATCCTCCTCGGAAGAGGAGCATAAGAATCATCTGCGTATTGTCTTTCAAAGACTTAAAAAATACGGTTTATTCATTAACCCAACTAAATGCACTCTTGGTGCTCAAGAGGTTACCTTCTTAAGTCAGGTAGTTAATCGGAGGGTATCAAACCAATTCCCGAACGCGTCGCTGCCATACAAAATTGGCCTAAACCTCGTACAATCGCTGATCTCCAACAATTCCTATGCACCCTTAATTTTTATAAGCGCAGTTTAAAACAGGCAGCTCGCATACAAGCCCCGCTACATTCCTTTTTGACAGATTCGCGTAAAAATGATAAACGCGAAATTACGTGGACACCTGATGCCGAAGACGCATTTGTTAAAGCAAAATCTAGCTTAGCTAACGCGGCCTTATTAGCTCATCCGTCCAATAATTCGGAAACACGCGTAGTTACGGATGCTTCTAACTTCTCGATGGGAGCTGTTCTTGAACAAAAGTTCTCAGATTCCTGGAGACCTTTGTCTTTCTTTTCCAAGAAGTTTACTCCATCCCAAAAAAACTACAGGGCGTATGATCGCAAGTTAACCGCGATCTACGAATCTATTAAATTTTTTCGACACTTCCTTGAAGGTCGCAATTCAAAGATCCTAACGGATCATAAACCTCTGGTTTATGCGTTTAAACAACGTTCCGACAAAGCCTCACCTAGGCAGTTACGACAATTGTCATTCATCGCTCAGTTCTCTACCGATATCGGGTATCTACCCGGTCCCGATAATTTGGTTGCTGACAGTCTGTCACGCATGGGAAGGTACCGATAGCGCACAGTACTATTGCACACAGCGGCTAGTGCCTAGTGATATTCTTCTGTTCAAGCGCTATGAGTGGTTGTGAGTGGCTTGTATGCAATAGTACTGTGCGCTATCGGTACCTTCCCGTCACGCATTGAGGCACTCCGCCTACCAACTGAATTTGAGTTTGTTGATCTCGCCTCGCGGCAGAAAGAGGACGAGGAGCTTCAACACTTGTTAGCTTCCGATAAGTTTTCCCTCAAACTTAAAAAATTTATTTGGGGTTCATCCAACTCCGAGCTCTACTGTGAATTATCAGGGGAAGCCAGTCGTCCCTATATTCTAGTATCTCTTCGAAAGCAGCTATTTAATCTGTTTCACAACCCCGCGCATCCTAGCGCAAAAGTCACTGATCGTATAATTCGTCAACAATATATATGGCCTAACCTGCATCGCGATGTCGCCTTATGGGCAAATAACTGTATCGACTGTCAGCAATCAAAGGTATCCCGCCACGTTAACAGAAACCTTCTCATTTTACCGCTCCTGATGGACGTTTCAACCACGTTCATATGGACATTATTGGTCCCTTACCGTTAATTAAAGGCTATAGATATTGTTTGACACTGATCGACAGATTTTTGCGTTGGCCGGAAGCAATTCCTTTAGCCGATATCTCGGCCAAAACAGTGGCTAAAGCCTTTCATGATCATTGGATCACACGGTTTGGCGCGCCGCAAACTCTAACTACCGATCAGGGAACTCAATTCGAGTAACAGCTTTTCGCGGCTTTACTCTCTCTCTCGTAGGCTGTAAACGCGTTCGACTAACACTACTGCTTACCATCCCGCGTCAAATGGGATGATAGAGCACTGGCACCACTCGTTAAAGGCAGCATTAATGTGCCACGGTACGGAAAATTGGGTCAATACCCTCCCAACCGTTCTTCTCGGATTACGTACCCACGTTCGCTTAGACACCATGGCTTCTCCAGCCGAGTTTGTATATGGCACCGTGCTCCGCGTTCCTGGAGAATTCTTTTTACAGGATGACTTTACCCCTGATCTGCAGATTTTTGTTAGTGAATTTCGTGAATTCATGCGCCAAATTAAACCCGTGCCTGTAACTCATCATCACAAAAAGCGTGCATTTTTTTTTAAGAAATTTAACGCGTGCTCTCACGTATTCCTTCGCACCGACGCGGTTAAAAAACCTCTCGAGCGACCGTATTCTGGTCCCTTCAGGATCATTAAATGAGACTCCGATAAAGTATTCACTTTAGACGTCAATAACCGACCAATTAATGTTTCCACGGAGCGTTTAAAACCGGCGCATTTTCTGCTCGAAGATATTAACAGGTTGTCTCCTCCAAACGTTCCTACTTCCTCGTCAATGCACAATGACGAACACCCTGCGTTGTTCGAATCGCGCCCTAAACAAGTTAAAAAACTTACCCGCCACAAAAAAAGAAAGTACGGTTCGACCTTAGTAAATAACTATTACATAGTATTCTTCGTAACTCATTTTGTATTCTTAGCGTTTCTCAGCGTTAGTTTTTAAGTCTATATTGTCAGCATAGCTCTTAAGTCTAGCATTAATTTTCAATATTAATAGGTTAATGTAATTTCCAACTATATTGTTTAACGTTAATTAGCATTTTCTCCGAAACACATGTAATTCTCCTCTCGTTTACACTCGGGGGGGGGAGTGTGTGGCGACCGACGAGTTCCCTCTACGCTAGTCTATAGTCCCTGTAGTCTATGGTCAAAACCGGGTTCTGCCGAGCAGCGCTGCGTGAGCATTCGAGCTCTGTATGTAGTCGAGTTACATGCATGTGCACACACACATGCCCTCGTGTCGGTATAATCAGTGCTTTAGATGTATTACATCATCCTTGTAATTCTGCTGTATCACTAATGTTATCAGTATTAATACATCAACTTTCTGGTTAACAGTTAACAACGCGTACTATATTAATTACGACCTAACATATTTCCCGAGCATTATAGCCCACAATGCTACATACACCAACGCCATCTTCATATATAATTCCGATACGTAGTTCCGGTTTCTTCTTCGACTGTTCGGGTTCTGGCATTGCCGGCATTACCGCGTGGTCGACATGGCCAAATTTCTACAGGGCTGCGTCCAGAAACGGCCGGCTGCAACGAGATAGCATTCTATCCGTAATTGTGCAGTAAATAAAAGAAGGATAAAATGATATACCTATTGTTTCTGGACGCAGCCCAGGATAGCTGACGCAATCAGTGTTTTCCTCTTATTTGTGCTGACTCGAGGAGAAATCGAAGAGGCCGGTCCGAAGGAAAATCAGTTTTAGTAAGATAAAAAATATTAAATATGTTTAAATATAGATATATTCTTTCAAACTTGATGACAATTCGATGTTGCTACATCGTCGTTGCGCAGATATTATGTGAGATAGAAAATCTACGCAACGACACTGCAACAATACCGAAAAGTCGTTACTGTTGAAACAACTATTTCATTAACAATTGATATTTTTATGTGATTTTAGATCCTGCAGATTTTCAACGAAGTGCTGGAGCCTATCTGGGTGCAACCCTGAGTTGCTGACGCAATCAGTGCTTTTCTTTTATCTGTGCTGATTTAAGGAGAAATCGAAGAGGCCGGTGGGACGAAAAATCACTTTTATTAAGGTAAAAAATATTAAATATTCTTAATATGGACATACACACACACACACACACACACACACACACACACACAATTTTATTTACTTAATACTATATGTATATATATATATATATATATATATATATATATATATATATTAATGACTTAACCCTAATCTAACATTACCTTTTTTTTTATAGTTGGGAAATGCCTTTATGGGTCCCCGGTCCTGTGGGGACAAGAACGCCGGGTATGTGAGACTCGTCGATCTAACTAGTAGCCGACATACTCACTAAAACCCAACTTTTTCCGGCGTCTGGGCTCGGGACGGATCAGCTAAGGGCAGCAACGGGATCAAACTAAGCATGCACCGCGATCCGTCCTAGCCCAAACAGGTCCCCGCCCGAGAGCAGGAACCCCCCTCCGGAGTCAGCGGCCAGAGCTCGACCGAAGTCGAGCCCCAGCCGCCCGAACCGAGATGCCGGATGTGCGTCGGGCCCCCGTGGAAGAGGGCCCTAGGTACGCACTCCTGCATCCCCAGCCCTGAGACGGGTCAGCCGGGCAACTACCCCGCCGCTGATTCCGCCCGAGGCGTACCTTCTCAACAGTGGAGAGGGTAGGGCTCTCTGTCCGGTCTAGCCGGCGCTGTGAGAGTCCTCCCTCCCCACTGTTCCTTCCCGGCCATCCCCCTTCACCCGTCCCTGAGGAAGGGGGAAAGAGGGAAATGTAGCCGCGCCAGTGGGTTGTCCCTGGCGGCGACAGATCAGTCGCCGCCAAGACACCGGCGATCTCTGAATGCGGGCAGGGAGAGGGCGACAAAACTCACCCTCTCCCTACCCACTGTCCGCATTTTGCGTCACGTGGAACGAGAGACCCCCGGGCCCCCTGCCCACCCATTCCCTGAGAACGGGAATCTAACGTAACCTAATCTAACCTTGACCTGGCATATCCTACGCGAGCACGCGAGCGCGCCTAGCTATCTACGAGGTGTGTTCAAAAAGTAACGGGAATTTTTAAATTTCGCGGGTTTGGAGAGTCCGACAGTCAAATATTTTTTTTGTTCATGTTGGTATACATGCCCCTGAAGTATGCTGAAATGTTGAGCTGTATTCATTGTTTACTTTATCTGTGGCAGCCGCTAAGGTTACACGTGTTTTTATGAGCTCGGCAATTTTCGTTTCTGAAAAAAAAATGGATCAAAGAATTTGTATCAAATTTTGCGTAAAAAATAACATAAAGTGTAACAAAGTGTGTGAAATGTTAACAAAGGCCTATGGTGAGTCTGCTATGAGTAAAACAAGAGTTTACGAGTGGTATAATCGTTTCCAAGATGGCCGTGAAGACGTTGAAGATGACGAACGCCAAGGACGCTCCAGCACATCAAGAACCGATGAAAACGTCGAAAAAGTGAAAGAAATGGTTATGAACAATCGCCGAATCACAATCAGAGAAGTCGCTGATGATGTTGGCATATCAATTGGCTCATGCCATGACATTTTTTCGAATGTTTTGGGTATGAAACGCGTGGCAGCAAAATTTGTTCCAAAGTTGTTGAATTTTGAACAAAAACAGCGGCGAATGGAAGTTGCTCAGGAGTCATTAAATGAAGTCAACGACGATGCACAATTACTGAAACGTGTTATAACAGGTGACGAAACATGGGTTTACGGATATGACGTCGAAACTAAGGCTCAATCGTCCCAGTGGAGACATTTTGGCTCGCCAAGACCGAAAAAGGCTCGACAAGTGCGGTCGAACGTGAGGTTATACTCACTGTGTTCTTCGATTTTAATGGCATAGTGCATCATGAATTCTTGCCACGAGGTCAAACGATCAATAAGGAGTACTATTTACAAGTTCAACGCCGTTTACGTAAAGCGATCCGAAAAAAACGCCCGAATTTATGGAAAAACAATTCATGGCTTTTGCACCACGATAATGCACCTGCTCACACTTCATAGCTTGTTCGTGAATTTTTGGCCAAAAACAATACTGTAATGATGCCCCAGCCTCCATATTTGCCAGATATGGCTCCATGTGACTTTTTTCTATTTCCAAAAATAAAGAGAACCTTAAAGGGCCGTCGTTTTACAAGCATAGATGACATTAAAAGCGCATCGCTGAAAGAGCTAAAGGCTATCCCAAAGATCGAGTTTGAGAAGTGCTTCGGGGATTGGAAGAAGCGCTGGCATAAGTGCATAATATCTAATGGTGACTATTTTGAAGGCGACAACATTAATGTAGACGAATAAATAAATATTTTTTTCAAAAAACGAAAATTCCCGGTATTTTTTGAACACACCTCGTATGTGTGCGTGTATATCGGTCCGACTGTAGCCATTCCGTTTCTATCCTTTTCGGAGACTGTCCTAAAACCATAGACGCGGCGAATGTCTATGGGACGAGTCACCCCGGACATTCGATCATTCGCAGAACATACTACGTCTATCGCAATACGTTTGAGAATGTTCTGAGATTATCTCAATTGTACTTTTGCGAGAGACTCAGGATGTCCTCAGGACATCAGTGTGCTGTTAAGGATATCTGATACAATATAAATACTATTTAACATTTTATATAACAACAACGTAGATAAAATATAAAATCTGTTATATAAGTTTTGTTATGTTGCTGTTATTACAAGAAAATAACAAAAAAATGTAACAGTTGCATAAAATAGTTATATTGTACTCTAATAACATTTTAAACTGTCTTTACATGCTAGTGAAATAACATCTGTTACCTCACGTGTTACTCCAATGCAAAATTGTAGCTATATTCCGTGTTTGCTGGGTTCCTACAAAAAAAAATATAATGTAGCACAGATTCGTATCAAAAATCTTTGGATTTTTATTATTTTTGTGGTCCTGGGCGCCACGTTGTTAAAATCCGCCTCTGGAAGTAACAATAAAACTAGTAATCATAAAAATTATAAAAATCTAAATATTTCGGATTTTTATGATTTTTATAGTCCCGGACACCAAATTGTTAAATTTTGTCTTTGAAAGTAATAACAAAATTGGTAATAACAAAATTTATAAAAATCCAAAATAATTGGATATTTATGATTTTTATGGTCCCGAGTATAGAAATTGTACATGGCTGTGGATGTGAGAATCGATTGTGGATCTCATGATAAAGTAGATCTCATTGTATGGTAATTCGATTATATTACTGACAGATCAATATTTTTAGTTCCGTCCAAATGAAGGCCAAAACCATTTGTTCGACTGTCGCTTCAGCATCGCATTAATTAGCTTATATCTCGAAATCTAAGCATCTGCCAAATTTTTGCCAAAAGAAAAATCGTCTTACAAAGGGACAACGCATTGTTCGGGTCACCAATTTGCACAAGAATTTTTTATAATATAGTACTCTATCAGAAGATTATCTGAAGACAAAATGCACCTTTTAGCCGTCTTTGTAAAAAATTATTATGAAAAATATGGCGTTCCTTATATATCAGTTTTGTTACATTACTCGGCAAGAAGATAGTGTAGCTCAACGTTTAAGCGCGCAACTACTGCGCTGCCGATCCAAGTTTTTTTTTTTTTTTTTTTTGGTACGATGAGGGAAATGCTCATGGCACGACAGGCTGGCTAGACCTGACAGTGTTGGACTCGAGTCAGGACGGTGCTAACCCGGCCACGTAATTTCAGCGTCCGGGGTCGCCCTAACCCGCCTACCAACTAAAAACCTCACCGAGCCACCTCGCCCCAGATCGAAGGAAGGCCCCGGCCAGCAGTACGCTATTTCATCAGTAGCCTTCCCCCGGGGGTCGGAGCGTGAGCCCTGCAACCGCGGGAAAATTATCCCGTGGTTGCACTTCAGAGGATCCCATGGGAAGGGGAACCCCCCGTTGAGACATCACCTAACCTGAAAATGGCGCCGGAAAGTACATACGAGGTGCCAGAACAAGGAAAGTCAACCGATGAGACAATCCCGGACCAGGTAGAGCCGCAAGATGACAGCCAGAGCGGCAGCGGCAACCAGGAGATGGAGGAATCCACAAAAGAAGTAGAGGAGACAGAGGTTGCTCCCACGGACGTAGCAATCCCGGATGACAACAAGACGGGAATCTAACACTACATGACACGGGCAAGAAAACTTCAAAAGGATCTCTCCTTAATCTTACTTTAGTTTTGTTATTGTTACTTTGTAGCCAGTATTATGTTATTATCAGTATAAAATACACAATTATAATTATAACCACAATAAGTATACCATAAACTAGGTTAAGATGTCTAACAACACACAATCAAACGAGACACATATATTATTAGTAAAACAGTTAATTTTAATTATTATTTCAATATTCGCATTGTTAATTATATTAAAATTTAATCATAGCTTGTTAAAATACCACAAGTTCAAATGCGCCTTCCCGCGCTCACTTGTGGTAGTACCGCCATCTTGGCGGAGTGATACATGGCGGCGTCCGAAATAGGGGCCTCGACGAGAGAAGCCACGCGTCGTCATATTGACAGTCAGTCGGTTACAGACCGAGCTCAGAGACACACCTATGCCACCGGGCATACGTGGTATGATGCAACATTGCATCATCTCGCGCGCGACGCGAACGATTATATAATTCATTAAGGACAGTAGGGATAGTGACTAGAGACTAATTGTACTTTTATTTTCTTTATTATCATGTGTGTGCAATAAATATTACTTTATGTAACTCGGCATAAGTGATTTGCGCAACCGACATCGATAAATCCCATCCACATGTCACTACCTGAAACAAGAAGTGCATAAACATTAAACTCAGTGCACGAAAACGAAATAATAAACTTACCTGTGTACCGACGAACATTACGCAGCGGCGTAATCAATCCCACGACGACCGTTGACAGGAAGGACGAGCCTGGCCAATCACGTACGAGGATTCCTGAAACAGAAGGAAACTACAATTACATACTACACCTTGGTAATTAGAGGGTCAAATTACCTGGCGACCGTGAAATTCACGCAGGATTCATCTTAAAGGTAGGTGAAATAACCTGTAAAGTGAAAATTCGGAAATTAGCATTCGTTCGTCCGGTCACAGTGTATTACGCAACGCGAAGTGAATCTTGCAACGTAGCACTTTAATAAGAGGCAGTTTCGCCCACCCGTGAACCTTACAAAACCCAAATCATACGAGACGTTGAAGGCACGCTTTATAAATATGACATGCGTCTTAGTAAAATCCTTCCAAGTAAAAATACAGCTCTCACGCTAGCTCTCGTAATGGCGACCGTGACAGGACGCGGCGTGTGTAATTAGTTGCAAGAACATTCGTGAATACGATAGTGAAATCGTTAACAAGTAATTAATAACAAAAGAGATTTTCCGCGAAGATAGGAGATCGTTCAATTAAATTGTTATTTTACGAGCTATTGTGAACGGCACATAAAAGTGACGCCGTATCCACAAAATAGACTCACCCAAGATAATGGACTATTCCATGCAGTTGTGGAGAGCATAATAGACTCGACCACGTATAATAGACTCACCCAAACATTGTGGATAATCCGATGCATTGTGTATAAAACTTAATTAAATTTAAATTTAAGATACTTTAACAATGAAAATTGATTATTATTCAGTAATCAACGATTCCAAATGCACAATAACGTTATGTTAAACTAACTTTTCATATATTATACGCGTAGATTACGTTCGAGGTACAGTCGTGTTTAAAAGTGTCAGAATTTCGTAAAATCTTTTAGATTAAATAAAATTACGATAAAGTGACTCGACGATTTAATCCTTGTTAAATGACGTAATCGCCAGTTGTGGATCAACGCGCGGGAAAACTCATATTCATTGCACGATAAAGTGTAAATTCAATTCGATTATTCCGAAACGCATAAAATTTGCGTCAGTTTAATAAAAATAATACGTAACATTATTAACAAATACGAGTTGTGCTTCAATACCATTTAAACAATTATTCCAAGCGTACAAGTATCACGAGTGACAGATTGAGGTTATGTTACCCAGTTGTGGACAACACATAGTGATCACGCGCAAACACATTAATTGTGGTAAATAATTAAGCGAAATAAATTCAACTCGAATATTTTACAAATATACAAATGAAAATTAAAATACACAGTGAAATTTTAAGTAGCTTGTAGTTAAAACGAACCTATGTCCAATTTTATTCAGGCAATACAAGAATCACATGTGACAGATTGAGGTTATGTTACCCAGTTGTGGACAACACATAGTGATTACGCGCAAACACATTAATTGTGGCAAATTAAGTAAGAATTAAACAAAATAAATACAATTTGAGTATTTTACGGGTATATAAGTGAAAAATTAAAGTGCATAGTGAAACTTTAAGTAACTTATGGTTGAAACGAACCTATGCCCGATTTTGGTCAGACTATTGCATTAAATAAGCATAGTACAATCCAAATATACAAATATTCATAACCTAAAAGCAAATAATTGCAAATAGCCGTATTCTAAAGGTGATTTATGGCCAAATTAAGTCAATAATTGCAAATTTCAATCTCAGTTACTACATTGTGGATTAGACATAATAAAGGACATTTCCGTGTGGATTAAATCCATTTTTACGCACATTGCTTTACGCATACGTGCAAATCTCATACTTGCTTAACGAATTTAAGCCAGTTATCCTAAATTACTATACAAAAGCAATTTATTGTGGTTTTAAGCCGCAGTTGCTACGTATTCTTATAAATATAAGCATTTATTCTATAAAATACATTTATTTGTGGATAATAATCCCAATTATAATACAAAATTACCTTATTACATAAAATAAATATACCTATACCTTATTCAATAATGATATTAATAAATAAAGTATTTATTAAGCAAACCTTACATATTTATGGATAATATACATCCTTATATCCTATCCAATACCTATATTAATAAATAAAGTATTTATTAAGCAAACCTTACATATTTGTGGATAATATTCAATATTCCTATATTATGTTCAATAACTATATGTATTCTTATCAAACTAAACACATATTTGTGGTTAATATTAATAAGATATTATCAATATAATATATGTTTATTATATAAGTTTAAAATTAACTATATATGTAAACAGAAATACCTATATTAAGAAAAATTTATTTGTGGATACACAGTACCCATTTTAAGAGTTCACCACAAAACCGTGGATGACACATAAACATCGTAATATTCGATGCATAGGGAACTCGAGAAGCGAGTTTCGAACATATTAATCTATGTGTTATGTTTCAGCGCCAAGTTACGACTCCGTGCGTTACCATAAACCGTAGATTATGTTAAAGCGAGCATTGATTAAAAGCGCATACATATTAATCGGTTAATGAAAACAAAACGATTGTAAACTTCGAAAGTTGTAACGCAGTACGCGAACGCTTGTTAAAATCGAAAGTGCAATCGCGATAGCCGTGATACCGTTAAATAAGACGCGATACCATGCCGAATTTACCCAGATCGCCGATCCAGACGCGAAATACAGCGCGTACGATGCAGGATACGGGCGACAATCGACAAAACGTCGAAAACAACGAACAAATCGAAACCCAAGCGAGCGTTTCGAATACGCGAAGATCGTTATCATACGACGACCGACCAGTAGGTGTATTAGGTAGAAATATTGTGGAAGATACTACTTTACCCACGACCGCGAGCACCAAAATGGCGTCAAATACTAATCGCACCACGTCAGATTCAACTATTGTGGATTTGATTAGGAGATTATCAGATAAGATTGATAGATTAGAAGCGCGAGTGCAAAACGTTACTAGGGAACGCGACAAAACCGCGGAGAACGAGGTTTTGGCGGGAAACGCAAGTGAAGCGGAACCGCGTACACAAAAACAAACCCCGATCTTCATAAACGTTCCTGGAACGTGTCTAGCCAACCGCGATACGGACAATGACAACAACCGATACCACGTCTTGACCGATGACGACGTCTTTGGTTCAGCCGGAGCCGTATTAGGTTCTGGAGGAGGAGCCGGAGGAGGCGGAGTCGGTTCAGGCGGAGGCAGTGGTATTCGTTTACCACGAGGCGGATGGTTGAAAAGTCCATTCGAACATTTAACGTTCAGGGAAAAAGATGACAAACAAAACCCCGAGTTATTCGTTCGAGATTTCGAAAACATAGCTAGGGAAGAACAAGTACCTGAGCAAGATCAGTTATTCTACTTTAAGCGAGCGATGAAATCGTGCGCGAAATATTGGTACGAAATGACCAAACCAGACGACATCCAAACCGCGAAAGACAAATTTCGTGAGTATTATTGGGGTCGCGAAGCGCAAACCGCGTACAAAAAACAATTATTTACGGGTAAATACGTACCCAACAAGGGAACATCAATGGCCGAATACGCAATGCAGACAGCATTGAAGGCGCGATTGTTAAACCCACCGTTATTAGACGACGATATAATAGGTATCTTAGGAGACCATTTTCCTATAGATGTAGCTAGGGAAATTAGACCCACGAACGTTCAGACGTTGCAGGATTTAGTTAGACTACTAGATTCCATAGAAGCGACGCGCAAAGGGCGTAAAAGCGAAAGCGAACCACAAAAAGGTAGTTATAACGCAAACAAAAATGTAAATAAAGCCGGAACCATTCCGAAACGGAATATTAACGCAAATAAACAGCAATTCAACAGACCTTACGGTCAACAAGCCGCATTTCCATCGCGAAAACCATTGGCTATTACCGCGTCAGAAAAATCGTGGAACAATGAGTCCAATCGAGCGAGCGAACCGCGAGCGAGATTTAATAACAACAACTCATTGCAAACGCGATCGCGAGAATACCAGAATGGAAGAGTCGTAATCACCGAGGTTACAAACGGCGATGACGAGGCTACGCAGCGAAGAAACGTCGCAAAGATCGATAACCGCTACCAGAAGCAAAATCAAAACAAGAATGTGGAGCAACAGCAGCAGCAGCAGCAGCAGCCACCACAACAACGCAGAAGGATGGCAACTGTAATACGCGATCAGACAAGCGAAGCAGAGCCAGTATCCAGCCAACCAAATAGAGCAGTCAACATAGATGACAGCGCAGATACCGAGTTATTTCTGGACAAATCCGAAAAATTTCCGGACAGATCCATGAATATTATCATGCCAGAGTTCAATTCGCCGTACCCTCGAAACAAACAAAGGGGAAAGCGAAACTCAAGGCCAAAAACTAGAATAATGCCAACCGAACAACAATTGGGTGGCATTCACATGATTCACCAACACGGTAACGAACCTAAACCACACTTAGTGGACCAGAACTATTCGAGAGGGAGGAAACCGACCGTTCGTCAAGAAAACTTCGATGACGAGTCAAACGCGAGCGAGTTGACGAGTTCGGAGACCGCTCAGCCACAAAATCCGACCGTACACCGAGAGGACGAATTGGCGGGAAACCAAACACCATCCCATTCCGAAGAAGATTCAAAAACGTATAAAAAACGCATGAGTCAGTTGCAAAAGGACTATGCGAGATCCCACAGCAAACAATCCATTGAAAAAAGCACTTATTTCATGGACAAATGAGATAACGAACCACAAAACGTGGAACAAAGTCATAATTCCGTTAAGAAAAGAGCCTCGAAAACGGAATACAATAAAGAAAATAAACATTTAGGGGCTACCAATACTTTAACTAATACCGCAAAGAAAAGAGTTCCGAAAGCGGATTATATTAATGAAAATCAAATAAAAGGAACCACAAACGAACATTGTGCTAACAGTGCAAGAGTCCGAAAACAAGAGTCGACCATAGAAAGGAGGATTCTAAGGGCTAAAAAGGATAAGCAGCGTAAAACGACCGGAACAAAGCCAATTCCAGTAACTCTAGAAGACGGAGAAGTGGAAGTGATGAAGAAAACACCGAGTCAAGCTGTATTAGATCAACGCAAAGTGATCTTTTCGAAGGATTTGGAAAAGGAACAACCCAGTGACGAAAAAATTGCCACGAGAAGAGTTCCAGTGCAATCCAACCCACAAATTCAAACGATTCGCGCAGATAACGCTAATTCCCGCGAAAAACCAGCCGAACGACGAGTGTTAAAGGCCAAGCGAACCACAAACACAGTCGAGGATGCATTGAATATCCTTAGGATAGAGGATATGATCAAAGACGTGGAGGAAACCTTCACCGAGGCGCAAAACCAGAAAATAACAAAGGTTAACGTGCCACTTATTACTATAAAATTCAAAGCGTTCACAGTGAAAGCGCTAGTGGACACCGGAGCACAGATCTCAGCCATAACAAAGGAGCTGTATGATGCTTTGGTCACCACCAATGACATAATTGATGCATTGCCAGTAAGGAAGTTCTTCTTAAAAGGAGCTTTCGCAGGAAGAGGCGCAGCAGTGTCAAACAAAGCAAGAATCAAATTCGAATTTAACGGCAAGAAGTTTCAGTACGAGTTCTACATCGTTGAACAAATGGCAGACAGAGTGGTACTTGGAATAGATTTCCTTGTAAAATATCACACCAACGTGCTATGCGATGATGGAATCACGGTGAATTTCGAAGCGGAAGCCGACAACGAACCATCGCTACAATAACGATGGAAGAAGCTGACGAAGCCTTACGTGAGATAATCCACAAAAATGCCGAAATTTTTCAAGACGGCATAGGATTGGTCAACCACTACAAGCATAAAATTGTGGTTAAATCTAACGCACCATACAAGAAGAGATTATATCCCATTCCCGATAAACATTTCGAGAAAGTCGCAAGCTATATCGACGACTTAGAGGAGCAAGGGATAGTTAAAAAAGCAGCCACTCAATATGTAAACCCACTTGTGGTTGTTATCAAGAAGAGCGGAGACATTCGACTTTGTCTCGATGCCAGAGAAATAAATAAGAGGATGTGCGAAGATTACGCGCAGCCACCTACAATAGAGGAGGTTTTCCGCAGATTTGGACCAAACGGATACTACACCTCACTCGACATCAGCAATGCCTTTTGGCAAATCCCGTTGGAGGAACAATCACAGAAGTATACCGGATTCATGTTTAATGGCCAAACGTACGTTTTTCGACGCATGCCATTCGGAATAAAAACAGCCGGAGCTTCTTTCACCAGGGCTATGAGCAAAGCCTTAGGCCCAAATGCAAACGACTTTCTAATCGTCTATCTCGACGACATTTTGATTGCCTCCAAAACATTGGAAGAGCATATCAAACACATCGATTACGTCCTTGGAAAGCTGAAGGAAGTAGGTTTTCGTTTGAACAAGGACAAATGCGAATTCATACAGAGGGAAATCAAATTCTTAGGCCACACTTTCAACGAGATCGAAGCGGAAATAAACGCCGATACCAAACTGGCCATCAGAAACTGTCAAAGACCCAAGAATAAGAGAGACGTACAAGTCTTTCTCGGTCTTGTAAACTGGAACCGCAGATTTATCAAGAATCTAGCCAGAATGACGCAGCCATTGGAGGAGCTTCTAAGAAAAGGAAAGAAGTTCGCATGGAACAATGAGCAACAAAAGTCATTCGAGGAGATCAAATTAGCCTTCGAGGAAGCGCCAAATTTATATTTAACCCGTCCAGGCTACAAATTCGGCATATATGTCGACGCAGCAAGAACTGGATTGGGAGCCCGACTCTACCAATACAAGGAGGACGGCAGAGAAAAGTTTACCATTGCATACGCAAGCCGTGCGTTACATGGAGCTGAAATAAATTATACAATCACCGAACTAGAATGTTTAGCTCTAGTTTGGGCCCTGAAGAAATGGCACACTCTCTTACTAGGAAGACAAGTGCGAGTACACACTGACCACCGAGCCCTGCAGTTCTTGAGCACTTGTGTGCAAAACAACACAAGGATTGCCAGATGGTTCAGCTTTCTACAAGAGTTTGACTTAGATGTGATCCATATTCCAGGGAAAGATAACTCATTCGCCGATACTTTGTCCAGAAGCGCAGACGAAAGGCGCATACTCATGAAAGATGACAAGTACATCGGTTTGATTGAAAATGCAAGAGATGGAACCAGGACTGACGATTGGGTAAAAATCATACGGGAAGCACAAGAAGCGCACCCAGATTTGATGAACGCACCACAAACGGATCCACACATGTTCCTTGAAAGAGACAACATCGTTCGACACATGGACGGAAACTCTGACAAAATCGTCTTACCGGAGGAAAAGAACTGGAAGATGATGAAACGAGCACACAAATTGCTAGCTCATTTTGGTACCGATAAGTTAATCGGATTCATGAAAAAGTATTTCATCGGAAAGAAATTCGAGAAATACGCTAGAGATGTGGTAGCATCATGCAAGGTGTGCCACGCAACCAAGTTTTACACCCGACCAACCGTAGGAATGGAATACTACGAGTTGCCGGACAAACCAGGCAAAGCCATATCATTGGACCTATGCGGACCATGGCCACAATCGAGAGGAGAATACAAGCACGTACTCGTGATCATGGACAAATTCTCCAAACTAGTGAAAATATATCCACTAAAGGATAAAAAACTGGCCACAATCATCGATAAATTGGAAAATGACTATTTTCCAAACATCGGAGTGCCAGAAGAAATTCTTACGGACAACGATGGACAATTTTTGTCCAGAAGATGGCAACAGTTTGCAGAAGAATACAACTGCGCAATAAAAAAGACTACGCCATACAACCCTCAGTCCAACCCAGTAGAAAGAGTCATGCGTGAGCTAGGACGAATAATGCGTACCTACGCATCGCACGAACACACCCTATGGGCAAACATTGTACAACGCGCGGAACGCGTTATCAATGCCACAGTACACTCCAGCACTGGATTCACACCAAATGAATTACATTTTGGCATTGACGATCATCTGGAGCTGCCAAGAGAAATTCTACCGCGAATATATGAAGAAATCTCACAAGACGACAAGATTGTCGAGGCGCGTGTGAACCTAGAAAGAAACGCGCAGAAGAGAAAGAAACAAGCGGACAAATTTCAAACCGCTAACGTCTATCAACCAGGAGACATAGTTTGGATCAAAACAAGGCCACGCTCAGACGCGAGAAAGAGAAAAGTTGCAAAAATTCATTTACTATACGACGGGCCTTTCCAAGTTCTCGATGTGTTGAGACGAAATGCATACTTGATTGGAGACCTCAACGGAAACGTGAGGGGAGCTTACAACACCCGTCTACTAAGACCTGATCGCGAGCCGCACATGAAGCCACGACAGGAGACCCTAGACGAACAAATAGACGAACCCGAGCAGGACTCACCACAAACGAGCGAGTACCTAGATGCCGAAGACAGTTCACAAGATTACGATGAAAGATACGAGAGTCTTGATGAAGAATTACCACAAGACGACAACGAATACGATCCGGATGAATATCTACCAGAGGATCAAGATAACGAATATGATTCCGACGAAGATGACGAACAATATATTCCAGAGGAGGAAGAATATTACTCCGAACCGGAAGTTGACGAACAGGATTCAAACTACGAACCATCCGATACCGCAGAGTACGAACAAGACTACGAACCCATAGAGGCGGAACAATACCTCGAAGAGGATAATGAAGTTGTGGATACAACCACAAGCCAAACAATGAATGATTCCGAAATCATCAGCGAACATGAGCCAATCGAAGAATATTCGCAGGAAGATCAACAATACCCTGACGAATCTGAGAATTCTTCTCAAGAAGAACATTTCACGGAATACGATCCCAGAGGAGGACTATTCTTAGATGAAATACCACATTGGCAACAAGAAGACGATTACATTGTCGAAGAGCCACAAGATAGTGATCGAGAAGATAGAATCACGACGATTCAACCACAAAGCCGCAGTATAGCAACACAGAGTCAACAATTGACACAATTAATGGCAAACTTGCCGAATCAACACGAGGAAACCTACCAGGACGACCGTGTTCAAGCCAGAATAAAGGCAACAAGATATTCAACTAGGGGCGGAACTACGCACGCCACACTAGAAAGCGAATATCGCTTGTGCACCATTACCATCAAGGAAGAACCTACGGAAAAATTTAAACTTCCGGAATGCACTATAACGCCAATTCGCAGGAAAATTGCGATAAACGGCACATATATCAACAAAAACAATAAGAGACCACGAGAAGAGGTCGAAACATCAAAATCAGATACAAAAGTTTATAAACCTACCACAAATAATGAGACAACCACAAAAAATCTCAAAAAACGAAAGATGGTAACAATTCCTACAAATGCCATCGAATTATTACTCCAGGACAAAGAAGAAGTCCAAATCTTAAAAGTAATTAACGTTACTGACCCAACAATAAAGTCAGAAAGCAAAAACATAACAAAAACCAACATACTTACCACAGAAGATGAAGATTATCACATGGAAACCACAAGAAGGACCATGGAACCAATTTCCACCGAGGAAGACCCATCTAACCTGAAACAAAAAGGAAAAGTAAGATTAGTCAATGAAAATAGACAAAAACACTACACACTAGAGAAAAGTGTAGTAGACACATTAAATATAATAAATATAGCGAAAAGCAAACAAAACCACGTAAAAACTACATCACATGTAGACCAAATACGTGTGAACGCACCACAAAACGAATTTCTTACGAGAAATGAACCAAGTTCCACAACAGTACAGGAACAAGTAAAATCAATAAGCAACAACATTCAAAACCTGCAAAACCAATTGCAGAGCTTAATCGATAAAGCTAAAACGCAAATCGGCCCACGAAAGAACAAACCGAGAACATTAAATCAACTTAAAACTGAATCTCTTACGCAGATTAATAACGATTCACTAAAAGAATCAATTATATTCGCTAAAATTGCGAATCAAAACATTAAATCGCACGATCATACTATGTCATGCGACAACAGCCATAAAAAGTCACTAGGACAAAATACGAACAATTGTGAAACGCGCCCATATGACAAAACGCGCGAACGCAACCACAATCAGCTGACCAAGCCACGAGGTAACGTGAAAACGTCAAGTGAGCTGATTAACACAGCCAATTTAATAAAACAAAGCCACAACATGGAACCCCACCTACCATACGAGAAACAATGGTATGACGCGCTAACTGAACGAGAAGAAGAGATAATACAAGAAGCGGAAAGGCGAAAGGCCTGGAAGAAAATCTTCGCTGCTAAGCGTCAAAGAATCAGTGCGGGAACCGAATTTTTAAACCGAACATCGCCTGTCGACTTCAATGATGAAATAAGTGACGCGATACGAATACAAGAAAAGAGGTTAGAAAAACAGTACAACCAAATGATAGAAAATTATTATAATGAGGACGAGGAGAAAACCACGTTCATCGACAACTTCACGGTAAACGACGACAAGGACCAACCAAATTATAAAGTAAATGTGGTAATCAATGTTACAGACATAAGGAAAAATAAAACCGCCAGACCAAGAGAATGTATCATCGAATACAAACTCAAAAAGCACACCGCTTCAAAAATATACGGTTTGGGAAAACAATACACCACAAACGAGGAGGAACAGTTACAAGTGGAAGACTCACCCACAACAAGCGCCGAAGTAGCTGTACAATCAACAACAAAACAAACAATAACATTTTTGACCAACGTACGTACACAAAAACAATCAGACTGGGAATCTCCAACGCAGTCTCTGAAAAATAAGAAGAGGAATAAACACGAAAATTCCACATCAAGCGAAAGCACTGCCAGTACAGAAAACACACCCACCGGTAAGAAAAAACAAAAAATAATAAAATCAGAGGCCAAATCAAAAATAGCTAAAGCTCGAAAACGAAACGAACAAGGAAGATTTCAGAAGAAAAAGGTTTTACCCACAATCCTGAGCCAGGAAATAAGGACAGGCAAATATACTATAATAAATAACAATTTTTCAACCACCAAACAACAAAAAATCTGCGTTCAAGCAAGCTCAAACGCAGATTTGGCGGGAAAATTGCAACCGCGGGAAAATTATCCCGTGGTTGCACTTCAGAGGATCCCATGGGAAGGGGAGCCCCCCGTTGAGACATCACCTAACCTGAAAATGGCGCCGGAAAGTACATACGAGGTGCCAGAACAAGGAAAGTCAACCGATGAGACAATCCCGGACCAGGTAGAGCCGCAAGATGACAGCCAGAGCGGCAGCGGCAACCAGGAGATGGAGGAATCCACAAAAGAAGTAGAGGAGACAGAGGTTGCGCCCACGGACGTAGCAATCCCGGATGACAACAAGACGGGAATCTAACACTACATGACACGGGCAAGAAAACTTCAAAAGGATCTCTCCTTAATCTTACTTTAGTTTTATTATTGTTACTTTGTAGCCAGTATTATGTTATTATCAGTATAAAATACACAATTATAATTATAACCACAATAAGTATACCATAAACTAGGTTAAGATGTCTAACAACACACAATCAAACGAGACACATATATTATTAGTAAAACAGTTAATTTTAATTATTATTTCAATATTCGCATTGTTAATTATATTAAAATTTAATCATAGCTTGTTAAAATACCACAAGTTCAAATGCGCCTTCCCGCGCTCACTTGTGGTAGTACCGCCATCTTGGCGGAGTGATACATGGCGGCGTCCGAAATAGGGGCCTCGACGAGAGAAGCCAAGCGTCGCCATATTGACAGTCAGTCGGTTACAGACCGAGCTCAGAGACACACCTATGCCACCGGGCATACGTGGTATGATGCAACATTGCATCATCTCGCGCGCGACGCGAACGATTACATAATTCATTAAAGGACAGTAGGGATAGTGACTAGAGACTAATTGTACTTTTATTTTCTTTATTATCATGTGTGTGCAATAAATATTACTTTATGTAACTCGGCATAAGTGATTTGCGCAACCGACATCGATAAATCCCATCCACATGTCACTACCTGAAACAAGAAGTGCATAAACATTAAACTCAGTGCACGAAAACGAAATAATAAACTTACCTGTGTACCGACGAACATTACGCAGCGGCGTAATCAATCCCACGACGACCGTTGACAGGAAGGACGAGCCTGGCCAATCACGTACGAGGATTCCTGAAACAGAAGGAAACTACAATTACATACTACACCTTGGTAATTAGAGGGTCAAATTACCTGGCGACCGTGAAATTCACGCAGGATTCATCTTAAAGGTAGGTGAAATAACCTGTAAAGTGAAAATTCGGAAATTAGCATTCGTTCGTCCGGTCACAGCCCCCCGACGCGCCAGTTCGTCAGGTTGGGAGAGGACGTGCCAGGACGGCGGCCGAGATACGTCAGCCGCCGCCTTGTCCACCCCGGGGTAGCGCCGTGAAAAACACCGCACGCCCCCCCGCGCTCCTTTAGGGCAGGAGGCGAGCGCCGAACTTACCCGTTCCGCGCCAACCCCCTACCCAAGGTCCAGTGGCCACGAGGGGACCGACCGGGCCTACCTCCTATCCTCGCGTGGCCGGCACGCCGGATGAGCGGAGACCCCTACTCATCGGGCGGCCCAACAGCCAGGGTCCTCGCCTCCTGCGCATCCCCGAGCGCAGGGGCAGCCGGAAACGAGGCCCAGGATCGCGTGATGACCCCCCCCCCCTGGGGAGTCACCTCGCGGCCCTATCTCCGAGGATAGGCGACCCCGGGGGAGAGGGCGTCAACGACCTCTCCTCCCGGGGTCTCAACACCTTTCTGAGAGGCGTGCTCGAGTCTCGTCCCACTCGCTTCTCCCGTTGCGGGAGAGGGAGGGGCTCGAGCACTACCTTCGCCTGGGGGAGGTGCACGGCGCTCGGACTGTCGAGCGCATCGCACCTCTTTTTAGTCGGCGGACTCGTCCGGAGACCTGATGCTCCGGACGACTCCGACAATATCACTATCACTCCCGTGGTGAAGGCCTCATCGGCTGAGGCCTCCGCCACGGGAGGGGTCTCCTCCATTTCGACATCGGCCACCGGCCCCTCCGCCACGCCACCATCCTCGGCCTGAGCGCCGGGCGGGGTGGGAGGCAGAGGGGTCAGCCGCCGATCTTCCTCGGAGTCTCCGCCCTCCTCCCGCTGCGGAGGAAGGGGAGCCCTCTTCCCCGGTCGTGGAGCCGGGGGAACCCGGGCGCATTTTTCACCGCCTGGGCGGTGATTGGGCGCCTTACCTTTGGAGGCACACTCCGGGCAGAACGGCCTACTCGCGCATTCTGCCTGGGTGTGCCCCTCCCCCCCACAATTGAAGCAGCACCGGGCCCTGTCGACACCGCCAGGACACCGGTGCTGCGTGTGCCCCTGAGCTAGGAAGCGGAAGCATCGCTGTGGCGGTGCCTTGAGCACCTCCACGCGAGCCGCTACCCAGCCCAGGGTCACACTCCCCGCTCAAGCGAGCCTCGCAGCGGCGGCGACCGGGCACTGCACTATGACAGAGCCCAGCCCCCGCCGACTGCGCACCACTCGGCCCACCCTGAGGTCCGCCACGAAGCACTCCCCGGAGTCGGCGACCGCCGTGGCCACCTCCTCCGGGGTCACTGAGTCATCAAACCCGGAAATGCGGATCCCCACCCTCCGTAGAGGGCATGAGATCCGCACGTCCGGGCCCCCCGCGACGCGCCTCATCTCTGAGGCCAGCCTTTCCGCGGCTGGCCTGCTATCTTCGCCGGGGATCTCCAGGAGGAGACCCCCGGTCTGGGCTCGGCGGACCCGTAGCCCTTTCCCTCCCTGCGGCAGTACGTCCCCGAAGACTATTGCCTCGCGGGCCCGCCGCATCACTCCTGCATAGGAGGCGTCGTCCCCAGTCACCGTCACCAGAATCGCCGTCGACTTGGGGACGCGCCTCCCGATCTTCCTCGCCGCGAGCGTTTGGCTTCGCGGCGGACCTCCTCTCTGTTTTATTCCCTCTTTTCTCTTCTTGCTCGGCCCGGTCGCCGGGAGGGCGGCAGATACCACTACCCTCGACGGCCGACCCGAGGCTGTGCCGAAACCTGGGGGGACCCCCCCCCAGCCACTCTCCACAGGCCGAGTGGGGGGAGCTTTACGGCCCCCTTTGTCCACCCTCCTCCTCTTCCGGGTGCCGACGACCTCGACCCAGCTCCGATCGCTCGCAGGCGTGTCGGGGACGGGCGCTGCCGCCGGCACTGCGGGGGGCGCGGGAGGCTCCTCCGGCGGAGCTCCCGTACCTCCCTTTCCCCCTTCCCCTTCTTCTTCTTTTTTCCGCTCCTGGCGTCGGTGGGGACGGCGGCCGGGACAGCCCCCGTCTCCACCCGCGCCAGGCGCCTCTCCATGCCCTCCACCGTCGCCGTCAGCCGCTCCAACGTCCCCAGCACTCGCTCCTCGAAAGGAGAAGAGTCGGGGGCAGAAGCGACCGCCGGAGGCGGTGGAGGGGAAGGAGATCTTCTCCTCGACGTCTGCGGGGCAGCCGCAGACAAGGAGGGGCCACTCTGGAGCATGAGGGCCCTCTTAGCGACCCCCAGCTGGCCCCTCAACTCGGCGACCTCGGCCCGGAGGGAGCGAACCTCTTCCTCCCGGGCCGCGGTCGTCGCCTCTTCTTGACCATCATCTCGCCCGAGACGGCCCATGGCGCGGTACGCCAGCGCCATAAGCGCCTCCCGGGCGAGGTGGGTGTTTAATTTTATACGCCCCGACAGGTTGCCCGACAGTGGGCAGCCCGTCGAGGCCTTGTTACGCGCCCCCTCAACTTCCCGGAGCCAACCATCGGCCAGACCGGCCAGGTCCGTGGTTGTGCTCCGAGAGATCACCCCCAGTTGCCGGTCGACATACCGGTGTTGATCCGGCGTGAACAGGGTCGGGGGGATCCTGATGCGCTGCCGAGGCCGCGCATCGTTCTCCCCCGTTCCCTCTACCTCCGACTCAGAGCTCCGGATGACGTTAGCTCTGAGTCGGCGGGCCCTAAATCGCTCCAAGGGGACCCCATGGAGCCGGTCTTCCGCGTCCGCCCCATCGGACAATGGGGAGGGGGACCTGAAGGGCCCACTCCCGTCCAAACGGGGTCGGCCACGGGCGCGCCTACTTCTAACGTGAGCCGGAAGGTCGGTCCCGTCCCCCGGAACATCCGGGACACGGACACGGCCCTCCGACTCCTCCAAATCGATGACCGGCTCCAGAGGGTTCCCGGCCATCGGCTCCTCCTCCTCCTCTCGCCGATCCACGTCCATGGGCACGGCATCGAGCCGAGAAAGCCCCTGCCGCCTCCTTCGAGGCGGGTCAGCGAGGTCCTCCTCGTCCGAAGCCCCCCCACGGACGCGGATCGGCGTCGATCCCTCCTTTACGCTTGGTGGCGGTGTGAAAACCACCAAATCAAAAAATCGGGTCCACGTGGACCCTGTGGCGCTACAATCCTGCCGACCGCCGCCCGTCTTGCGACGACCGTCGGCCAGCAGGATCGAGTCCTCCCCCGCGGATTCGGTCAGGGCTCCGGCCCAGCGAACCCTCTCCTCTGGCGTTAATTCGCTGGGTGAGGCGTATCCCTCCCCCTGGTCTTCTGAGGAGGAAGGGGACCCCCCCGTAAATTCCCCCCCTTCCCAGTCGGAATCCTCCTCCTCGGACAGCTCTTCTTCGAGCTGCTCGAGGGTGAGGAACCGATCTATCGCGTCACGGGCCTCGGGCCCGAGGCGCTCCCGCATCATCAGGAGCGCTCCCCTGCGCGATTCACGCGACGCATCTGGACAGTCACGAACATCGACCTCCACAGTAGCCCGTTCGTCGGCGGAGCCTGTGGGCACCCCGCGAGACAGCCCGTCGGTTGATATCGACAAGGGGGCACCCGGGACACTAGTCCCCCCTTGCCGGCCCTGGGGTATCCGACCCCCCCTGCGCGGTAAGTTTCCTTTGTCCTTGTCCATGTGTATCATAGTTGGGGTATTGTTTCGCGAGGGGAACCCCACCCTCGCCCCGAGGGATACTACGGGTCGGCGTTCGGGGACCACCGACCCGAGGCGAACCTAATGGACAATACGAAACATCACACGCGCCGACCAGGGAAGAACAGAAAACAAAACCTAAGTGCACGCGGTTAAGCGCACACCCGGGATAACCCACGATCGACGCGCATCAGACAATGGACTGCGGCGAGCAGACGGGACCCCCGATCCCGGCAGGCACCCACAGCGATCCCCCGACCAGAGGCCTCGGCAAGAGCTGACACCCCCCACGGCGATGCCCCCGCGCTAACGAGGAACATCCCCGAGAGGAAGCGCCAGTCTCACTGGTGTACGGGCTGATCCTAGGCCAGAGGGCCCGGTGCCGATGCACCCGGGCTAGCCGGAGACATCGACAACCAGCGGGTCAACACGCGGGATTTAACCGTCGACCGGAAGATCGCTCCAGGATTCCGCAAGGAGAAGGCGACCCGACCCCCCGCCGCGACAAACACCGTACATTAAACACAGAACACACCACCATGGCGTCTGAGGCGCGAAGACACGACACTCAGACGCCGCATCCTTGATTTTTTATAGAGGTTGACTCCTCGCGACCCGGGCGGTGAAGCCAAGGTCCCCGGTCCATCCCGCACGTAATTTCAGCGCGTGATGGATTACGGTGTGTCAGCTCGGGCGCCAGGGTGGCTGAAGTCCCTGAATCTACGGTCTATGGAGACCGCAGACCCCTAGCGAGCTCGGGAAACCGCAGGAACGCCAATTCCTGTATCTAGAGTCGTTGCACGGCCTCGGGAGGCCCCGAAACGACTCCAGACCCCTACGGGAGCCGATCCAAGTTTGATTCCTGGCATTTTTTTTTTTTTTTTTTTTTTTAATGCAATCTAACAATGAAGTTTATTTTGTTGAAAGAAAATTGTTTTTCGCGCTTCATAAGAAAGAGTAAACCGATGAGCGTATGTATGCAGGCCCGCGCGATGGGTATGAGATGGCGCTCTCTGGAACAAGTCCGTCTGTCTGTATGTGTGTGCGTGTCCCCTCTCTTCCCTTGTCGCGTTCATCTAGCGTGATGTACGTTCGCTCGCTCTCCTTCCGCCTCTGCGCTTGCACAAGTCAGTATCCGCGTTGTGCTTTATCTTTTGTACTAAGACAAAATATAGTTGTGTCCCTCATTTACGAACTGATTATCTCCTCCACGCCTGTCTCAATAATTATTATCAACAGGTTATGGGCCCAGGCTATCGCATGTGAATAGACAGAAATAGCGTTCGTTACGTAGCCATAAGCCACGAGACGTGCAAGGAAGCCATATTGTTTTTTTTGTGTGTGTAACCGTCGAGCAAAATATCTCTAAGAAGCGTCAAGAAGTTCGACGGAACAAATTTCTAGGCGTGGAAATTTTTGATGGAAACAGTGTTCGTCGCGTACGATGTAAAGGATGTGGTGGACGGGACGAGAAGGGACCAGCCGAGGCAGGTGAGACGAGAAAAGCGTGGGACAAAGACAACGCGAAGGCAATGTTTGTGATTACGTCATCCATAGAATACGAACACTTAGAACCCCTACTAACGTGCAAATCAGCGCGAGAAATGTGGACGAAGATGGCCACTATACACGAACAGAGGTCCGAGTCAAGTAAACCATTCTGTACTGGTGAAATTTCTGATTTTGAATCAGAAATTTCACCAGTACAGAATGGATCTAAATGACTCGGTGGTGCAACACTTCGCCAAGGTGCAGAACATGGCCCGTCAACTTGAAGACGTCGGTGAGAAGGTATCAGACGTAGCGGTTATGGCAAAAATACTGGCAAGCCTGCCATCCAAATACAATTCGCTAATTACAGCTTGGGACAGCGTGGAGGCAGAAAGCCAGACGCTAACAAACCTCCAATTGAGGTTGCTAAAGGAGGAAACTCGATTAACTGTCAAGGAGGAAACGACGAACGCGCCGCCACGAACGTCGGCAAGAAAACGGAGTGCAGCAAGCAAGGCCAGGGCGCAAAGACAACCACGAAACCTCGTTCGGCATAAACATGTCATTACTGTAAGAAGCCCGGCCATTTCGCGCGGGATTGTCAAAAGAAGAAACGAGACGAGAAACCAGATAGTGAAAAATGCGCGTTCATGATGGTGTTACGTCCTACGGAGTAACAATTCTTTTCTTTCGAAATCGATGCAGCCAAGCAACCGAAAATTTCGAAAAGATGATCTATCTTAACCGCGCAGATATGCTAAAGTCGAGTCAATACGGCTGGTCCACCCTTGACACGTGCCGATTTTGGCGGATGATTGACCCTATCGACACGAAACACTTGTCGCGCAATTAATAGGTAACGCGCGGGCAATAATAAGAGACAGTACACCTGCGGATTAAAACCCCATAGAAAACATAGGCAGAATCAGATATAAAAGGAAGGAGCTCCGGAGCCCGCGAGCACTTACTTACAGTCATTTACAGTCATTTACGAGCATTTGCCGCATCTTTTTTTTCTCATTCTGCTCAATCGCTCATTTTTCATTCGCGATTCACTCCAGTTCGATCCGTCGCACATTCCGTGGCATTATATGTCCGAGTTTCTGACGCTCGGATTCGTATTTATCGTACTTAAATTTGACGCGGCATTGCGAGAATTAATCAACAAGTTCTTTTAAACCTCCGAACACTCTGAGTGCCAACCGTCGACCAGCCGTCCGCCGTTGTAAGCTGAATCCACTCCGCCAAATCGTTCGCACCTTCACTAATTTCACCCAACAGTAAGTCTTAGCCGTCCATTATTTTTTTTCTATTTTTCATAAGACTACCTTCTCTCTCTAGTAAGATATTTATTATACTTTTCAAAACACTCATATATCCAATATTATTTCACCACGCTTCCTTTCCTCCCTCTATTACTCTCTTTATTTCCCGCAGGATACAATCGAACTCTCTCTCTCTTTCGATTGGGTCCGCGACTCTCTTTATTTCCCGCAGGATACAATCGAGTTCTTTCGATTGAGTCCGTGACTCTCTTTATTTCCCGCAGGATACAATCGAGTTCTTTCGATTGAATCCGCGACTCTCTTTATTTCCCGCAGGATACAATCGAGCTCTTTCGATTGAGTCCGCGACTCTCTTTATTTCCCGCAGGATACAATCGAGCTCTTTCGATTGAGTCCGCGACTCTCTTTATTTCCCGCAGGATACAATCGAGTTCTTTCGATTGAGTCCGCGACTCTCTTTATTTCCCGCAGGATACAATCAAGCTCTTTCGATTGAGTCCGCGACTCTTTTTATTTCCCGCAGGATACAATCGAGCTCTTTCGATTGAGTCCGCGACTCTCTTTATTCCCCGCAGGATACAATCGAGCTCTTTCGATTGAGTCCGCGACTCTCTTTATTTCCCGCAGGATACAATCGAACTCTCTCTCTCTTTCGATTGGGTCCGCGACTCTCTTTATTTCCCGCAGGATACAATCGAGCTCTTTCGATTGAGTCCGCGACTCTCTTTATTTCCCGCAGGATACAATCGAGTTCTTTCGATTGAGTCCGCGACTCTCTTTATTTCCCGCAGGATACAATCGAGCTCTTTCGATTGAGTCCGCGACTCTCATTATTTCCCGCAGAATACAATCGAACTCTCTCTCTCTTTCGATTGGGTCGGCGACTCTCTTTATTTCCCGCAGGATACAATCGAGTTCTTTCGATTGAGTCCGCGACTCTTTTTATTTCCCGCAGGATACAATCGTGTTCTTTCGATTGAGTCCGCGACTCTCTTGATTTCTCGCAGGATACAATCGAACTCTCTCTCTCTTTCGATTGGGTCCGCGACTCTCTTTATTTCCCGCAGGATACAATCGAGCTCTTTCGATTGAGTCCGCGACTCTTTTTATTTCCCGTAGGATACAATCGAGCTCTTTCGATTGGGTCCGCGATTCTCTTTATTTCCCGTAGGATACAATCGAGCTCTTTCGATTGGGTCCGCGACTCTCCTTATTCCCTGCTGGACACAATCGAACTCTCGTTCGATTGAATTCGCAACTTTCTTTGCTTCCAGTGGAAACGAAGAATTCCGTTCCTTTTATTAATTCAAACTTTTTCCTTTCTCCTTTCAAGAAGTTACAATATAAATTTTATTTCCCTTTATTAGAAAGAGAGAACGTAGCCTTAATTCTCAAATTCATTTTAGTGCGTAAGCGAGTCCCTGAACATAAATCTCGAAGAGCCATTAAGAACTGTCGGAATCGTCGAAATAAGAAGCTCCGGAAGCTTGGCGCATCGTTATCGCTCTACAGAAAATTACACAATCAGCGAGGAAAAATTTCTGTTTTTCCTAACGCTTTAATTAATTTAAGAACTTCCGGCGAACCGACCGATTCATCTCCATCAGTCTCAAATCCGTCCCCCGAATCATTGTCTCTTTCCCCCTGTCGTTATCCCTCCCCCTCTTACACCCCTGGATCTCCTGTAGAAACAGGTTCTAAACAATCACCAGGGTCACCTTCTTCTACCTTCGATCCCTTTGCAGAGCCCTTAGCATCTCCTCGGGATTCAACCTTTTCTCCTACCGACTTTCCTCCTACACCTTCCCCCGATTTTTTTCATCGTAATCTCGATTCACCTGTTCGAAGACCCCCGGAAGATCCATACTCCCCCGCGTTAGAGTTTCCTCAAGAAAACCCGCATTCCTACTCATTATTTACTCCCGAACAAATAGAGAATACAGTAAACAAAAATTTCGAAACGAATCGAAGAGTAGTCAATGAATTGGAAGAAATCTTCGACTCGCTTCAAAGCCTACCTGGATAGCTAAGAATCCCCTGATCACAATATACACCCACACACGCACATTTATATCTCGTTAAGCGTACAAATGTAACCAATTAGAATTTAAGTTATAATTACATTTTTTATTAAGATCATAAGATTTTTCTTCTTTTTATTATACATGTTCTCTACTAACAAAAATGTTATTTGCAAATTAATAATTATTATTTTAGTCATCACCTATCGTTGTAATTGGTTATTTCTTTTATTATGTTAAAATAAATTGTAATTCTTAATTTCAATCATTTTTCTTTATTTCAATCACCTCTAATTCCCGCTCCGATAAAATTGCACTTAGTCCGATCCCGCGTAAAAGCGATTCAATTCGTTTACGCAAAATAAGGACTACACGAATGCAAGAGTCTGAATGAGAGTCATAGGTCGTCATTCTCGACACCTGACTTACATTCTGACTCACCTGACGCATTCGACTCGTCGCACTCGCCCGGAGACATGTGTGCGAGAGATTAGGCCTGTTCCGTCCTTCCTACCTCGCTCGAATTATTTCCCTAAGTCTCTACCTGCCAACCGACCCGAGAGACTTATTTCGAGAATTCTGGACGTAACAGACCATTTGAGAAATTTTGGGGGCCCCTCCGGGATGAAAAGTGCAATTTTTAAGAGCAGGAATGACTACGAGGTCCGGATCAAATAAAGAAGAAATCGATAACATTTATAAATCTGCTGTTGAAAACCAGGGTATACCTGGACATAAACCAGTCACGATTACACAGACATCAACTCCCAACACATCCTTTAAAAAAATTCCTAGATTATTTGATCTTACTTTGCATGATTCGGAGAGTTCGTTGGGAGGTGGCGACGAGACGCTAATACCTGGTTTCGACGACTCCGACGTTGCGGGAGACGATACGGTAAAAGAAATAGAGGGACCCGAAACTATCGTTAAAACTAAACCATCCGGAATGGCTCACTCAAATCCGTTCGCTTCTTTGAAGTACGCGGTAGAGGCCGTCCCTTTCTTTGATGGACAAAATATTATCTTATTTTATTGAAGCATGCGAGGAAGCTAAGTCCATGCTACCCGCCGAGGCGGAGCTTCAATTTGCTCGCATAATTAGAACACGAATTGTCGGCGAAGCGCGCCGTACAATTCAGGATCAAAATTTCGATACCGTTGCTCAATTAACCGCATATTTAAAACAAGTATACGGGGCATCTAAGACCGTATATCAATTGCAAGGGGAATTAGGGTGCATTTATCAAAAAAATGAAGAAGATGTAATTACTTATGCGAATAGAGTAAAATTGTTAGGAAAACAAATATTAGAAGCATATAAAGCATGGGGAAATGTCCCACCCGATCATAATGTAAAAACATCACTGGAAAAAGACATGTGCAAATGTTTCATTAGAGGGTTGAAACCGGAAATTGAGCAAAGAATCGCGAGAGATTTAAATGTTCAAGAAACCGTATCCGATGCATTAAGAATAGAGCGAACTACGCTCAATGACCGACTTGCGGCAAAGCAAAGGTAGCGCTGCCGACCGAGAAGCAATTATTAGTCGGCCGCGCGAAACTTGCCAAATTTGTTACAAGGAGGGACATTCAGCTTTAAAATGCAGAAAATTGACTCAAACAATTCAGCTGGGTCATATCGGATCCGATTTAGGAACCGAAATTTTAATATGTCAAATTTGCAAAAAACGTGGGCACGGTGCCGACAAATATCGGTTACGCGATCCTCAAACTCGACAGTCTGTTAAAGTGATACGGGAAAATAACGTCATTTGTCAATTATGCTCTAAATCCGGGCATGACGCTAAGTCATGTAGAAATAATAAAATTAATATTCAAAATAAGCCCTCTCTAGTTTGCCAGTGGTGTGATCGGCTAGGACGTACGGCCAATAATTGTTGGAAAAAACAAAATGAGCAACGCGGCGAGGTGAACAAATTAAAAATCACTTGCCAAATTTGCAATAATTTCGGGCATATCGCAAAAAATTGTCAATCAAATCCGAAGGTAGATGCGGTACCTAAAGATTTGATAGTTTGTCGATATTGCAAAGAGCAGGGGCATCTCCTCGAGAATTGCGAACTGCGAATTGCAAGCAACAATCGTAGAAAAGCAAACAATTCGGGAAACGCGCATGGACCCTCGACGTCGGGTGTGCAGCAGGGGTCCGGAAGGATCTCACACCCGTCGCCAGCCAAAGAAACCAAGTAAATAAGCATGTGTTGACCGCCCGCCAGGTAACCATAAACCTTGATAAGCATAGTCGCGTGCCTACCGTTCAGGTAAATTTTTGTGAAACAATTCCGCAAACTACCTTTTTATTGGATACTGGGTCAGGACCGAATATAATTAAAGAACATTTTATACCCACGGACATAGTTATCAATTACAATAATATTTTGAAACTAAGCGGAATAAACGAATACCCGGTTTATACCCTCAGAGAAATCGTTCTCCCTCTTTTCGGGAAAGAAGTAACATTCCATATCGTGTCAAGTAATTTTCCGATATCACAATCCGGTATATTAGGTAACGATTTCTTTCAACAAACATCTTCCAAAATCGACTATGCTAATGGTTATTTAAACGTAGCAGGCACTAACGTTCCTTTCTTTTCTCCAGAAATTATTACCGCAGCTCCACGGTCCGAATCATTATTTTATGTGAGAATAGGGAACCCTGATATAAAAATCGGGTACATACCTAAATTAAAAATTGCCCATGGAATCTATTCAAAGGAAACTATAGCAGAAAACGTTGACGGAAAGGCCTACTTTAATGTTATAAGTACTTTGGACGAAGAAGTAGAAGTTCAAGTACCGACACTGTATCTTAAGCCTTTGAATGATATACTCGACGATCACGAGGATAAAATCGAGACACCAAATGAACCAGAAGAAATTATGGAAATAAAATGCAAGACTAACAAAGAAGAAGTAAAAGAAAAAATTAATAATGAAAGCGGAAATAATACACATTACGAGAAGGTAAATTTAATTGATGGAAAAATTGAGAAATTAAGTAATCAAATAAAAATGAAAAATCTCGAAGAAAATGAAAGTAAAAGAATGAATATAAAAGAAAATCAATTTAAAAATGAGGCAAAAATAAAAGAGAAAAATGAAGATAAAATTTTAAAGGAAAATGAAGAATTAAATAACAATTTTAATTTCAAAAATCCAGATCTCCAAAACCTTGGAGGAAAAGGCTTCCAAATCTCTCCTGAATTGCCCAGAGATTCAAAAATTCAAGAAAACGGAAATCACCAAACCTGTCTTGGATTGTCCAGTAATCTTAAAATTCTTAGGGAGAGAGAATTCCCAATTCCTCCTAAATTATCCAGCGATTCACAAATCCAAACGGAGGTAAGCTACCAAACTCCTCATGGAATGTCCAAGAATCAAAAAATTATTAGTGAGGAATGTTTCCAAACCCCTCCCTCAGAGTATTTCATCCCCGCCGGTCGTGAAGAGGGAAGTTACCAAACCTCGTCAAGCGATGCGGTTTTTATTTTAAGGGAACCGAAGGAAAAGAGTTCCTCTATTTCTCAAGAAAAAATAAAATCTCTTAGAAACAAAACGGTCATAAGAAACGATGACATCTCTCATTCAATTACAAAAATACCTTCAAAGGAAAACAGAACCGAGACTCCCGAAATAAGTAAGTTATATTATGAATCTCTCGCAGAAAATATTGCCTCAACTCAACAAATAAGTGAAAATTTTAAAGGTAAACAAATTCAAACAGAAGAAGAGAAGCGAGATTTGCAAAATAAAATACCTCGCGAATGTTTTCAAATTTCTGAAAATTTGGAGCAGAATAGGCTCGCAGAAATTATGGAGTTATTACGTCTCGATCATTTAAATATCCAAGAAAGAGATAGCTTAATAAGTCTTATATCCGGCAGCCAGGATAGATTCCACATACCCGGAGAAAAATTAACAGCGACTCACTTGTTGCAACATCAAATACCGACAACAGACGACCGACCCATCAATACTAGACAATATCGATTTCCTCAGATTCATAAAGAAGAAATAAATAAACAAGTTGAAGAATTGTTAGATGAAGGCGTAGTAAAATTATCTCAGTCACCTTACAATACGCCCATATGGATAGTGCTTAAGAAGGAAGATTCAAAAGGAAACAAACGCTGGAGAATGGTTTTAGATTTCCGCACTTTAAATAAAAAAACCATTATTATGCGACGCTTATCCATTACCTAACATTGTTGACATCCTGGATCAATTAGGAGGAGCGGAATATTTCTCCGTATGTGATCTAGCTTCTGGTTTCCATCAAATAAAAATGGACCCCGCCGATGGTCACAAAACGGCATTTACTTCTCCCTTCGAGCATTATGAATTCGAACGAATGCCATTCGGATTAAAAAATGCACCTGCGACTTTCCAACGTTTAATGGATTTAGTAATATCCGGATTGCAAGGCAAGGAATTATTCGTCTATATGGACGATATAGTTATTTATGCTACTTCACTGGAAGAGTATGAAAGAAAATATAAATTATTAATGGATCGACTCCGCAAAGCAAATTTGAAATTACAACCTGATAAATGTGAATTTCTGAAGACTGAAATGACATACCTTGGGCATATAATAGGTAGAAACAGTGTTAAGCCCGATCCGAAAAAATTAGAAGCCGTAAGACAATTTCCTCGACCAAAAACTCCGAAAAATATTAAACAGTTTCTTGGACTAGCGGGATATTACAGGCGATTTATACCAAATTTTTCTGCGCTAGCCAAACCACTGTCTAACTTGCTAAAAAACGACGTTCGCTTCGAATGGGCATCCGCTCAAGAGGATTCTTTCGAAGCATTGAAAGAGAAATTATGCGAAGAACCAGTATTGCAATATCCTGATTTTTCTAAACCATTTATTTTGACTACCGACGCATCTGAAATAGCCGTGGGAGGCATTTTGTCACAAGGAGAAATAAATAAAGATCGACCAGTAGCATACGCATCTCGAACACTAACCGTTAATGAAATAAAATATGACACCTACGAAAAAGAAGCATTAGCAATAATATACTGCGTCAAACATTTTCGTCCATACTTATACGGACGCAAATTTACGCTAGTCACAGACCATAAACCCCTACTCTGGTTCAAAAATGCACAAGATGCCAATATGCGTATACTTCGCTGGAGACTTAAATTAGCAGAATACGATTACGATGTAGTATATAAAGCCGGCAAAACTAATGTAAATGCCGACGCTTTATCTAGAAATCCAGTAGATTACGATGAAAGAATCTGTAATGTAGTTAGGCATAATAAAATCTTAAATCCTAATGACCCAAAAGACGCAGAAATTATAGCCGATTTATTAGAAGAAACAAACGAAGAAGACGAAGACTTTGAACTGTATCTCTCAGACGAGGAGGAATTTGAGAATCCGCTGTCGGACAATGATCTGTATAGTAACCATATGGATTCCACGCAGCCTGTGTCTACAATGAGAGAGAAAGTAATTCAAGACTTTCCTACACGCGACAAAATACAAACGAGAAGCCAGACAGCGAAGATTAAAGACACCGCTCATAAATATTCAACAGACGAAACCGAATCATCAAAGATTAGAAACGGACCGACAGCAAGAGAAGCCGATAATACTGACGACGAGACAATGGAAAACCAAGACGAGGAAACAGAGAATGAAGAAGAAGAAAACGACGAGACAAGAAATAGAAATGATCCACCGGATAAAGAAAGCGATAGTGAAAACGACGCAAATAAAATTAGCGAAACAAATAAACGACGAAAAGCAAAGCCTACTATTATTAAAGATCAAATAAGTAAAAGCAACGTTTTCGACTCTCGAGAATTATTATTCTTGCGGAAAGATAACGTGGCATATTTCGTAGATACTACAGGAAAGCCTTTAGATTCAGGTTCTCAAAAATTATTCGAAAGAAATGAGCTTCCAAACTTGGAAGATCTTACCTTAGGCAGGGTTAAGGCTATAAAATATAAGAAACGTTACCATATGGTGTTGCCCATTAGCGAGGGACAGCGCGAGGGTCCAACGATGACTTTAACTCAGGTAACAGCCGTGCTAAAAGATCTCTGTGTAATGGCCGAAAAATTAAAACTAGAAACTCTTAGTATTGCGAAAACAGATATTGTTAACAATGTACAATGGAATAACATTAAACCACTATTGCAATTAACATTTACCAACTCCACGACTAAACTAATTATTTGCAATGGATTAGTTAAATACCCTCCAAGAGATCTTCGATCTATTATAATCGGAGAAACACATTGTTTGCCTACCGGAGGACATCGTGGCGTTACAAAAACTTATAACAGAATCAAACATAATTATTATTGGGAAAATTTAAAGACAGATATCCAGCATTATATACAGCAATGTTTGCAGTGTCAGTTGAAAAAATTAGTTAGGGTAAAAACTAAACAACCCATGATGATAACTGACACGCCAAGATCTTCTTTCGACAAAGTTGCTATGCATATTGTGGGGCCGTTACCTAAAACCTTAAGAGGAAACGAATACATTCTAACCCTTCAGGATCAGCTGACAAAATTCTGTATGGGGATTCCTTTACCTGACCAGACTTCCGAAACAATAGCGGAAGCCTTTGTAGATAAATTTATTTGTGTATTAGGAGCGCCTAAAGCCATATTGACCGATCAAGGAAGAAATTTCATTAGTGAATTAATGAAGAAAATAGCAAAGCTGTTCCGAATTCGCAAGTTTCGCACAACGGCTTTCCACCCTCAATCAAACGGCTCATTAGAAAGATAGCATCATGCATTAGGAGAATATTTAAAGCAATATGCTAATGAGCAAAAGCAATGGGATAAATGGATCGGACTCGCAATATTTAATTACAATACCAGCGAAGCCACGAAGCACACGCCATACGAATTAGTATTCGGCAAAATAGCAAGAATTCCGACTAATGAACTCTTAGGCCCAGAAGATAAATTAGCAAGTTACGATGACTATTTGATAAATTTAGTTACGCAACTTCACGGCATCCAAACAAACGCCCGCGAAAATGTTAATAATGCCAAAATTAAGTCGAAAAAACACTACGACAAGAAAATTAATCCACAGACGTTTAGGCCTGGAGATTACGTATTCTTATTAAAAGGGCCTAAACCCGGTAAATTCGGAGACCATTATACTGGCCCTCACGAAATTCTCGAAATAATAAATAGAAAAAACGTTAAAATAAGAATAAAGAAAAATAGCCGAATTGTACATCCCAATCGATTGAGAGTTTCCCATATAAAACCCACCCTTAACCATTAAAATAAATAGTAACAACAATCAAAATTTCAGATGGATCCCCGGGTTATGGCTATAATACTAATAATAGCATGGGCCCGCGAAACAGCCGGAATAATAGGCTACGATTGCGGATCACCGATGGCAAATATAACGACAATGTCCTTGCTTAATACAGAAGAATGCGATATACCTCTTCAACGTGTGAACCAGACCAAAAAATATATACAACTCTTACAGATCAATGAATTTAAAACAGTAAAAGTTATTCAATGCAAAGTTGAGATCGATAGGATAGTAAAAACATGCGGAATGTTCTCTCACACCGGTGACGTGCTTAATGGCAAATACTCATACATAGAAGAAACCTCCCGTGAAACTTGCATGAAAATGCAATGGATCGGAACCTATCGTCACGGAAATACTGTGATATCCGACTTAAAGGCAAATCAATCAGTCTCACGACCAGTAACCTTGGCAGGGCATAGATAACGCAGGAACGTGCCACGGGACTAGTTATTCCGATTCTTTTGGAAGTTGACCCAACGTGATTGTGCTCGCAACTGTAAAAATCACACTCCAAGATTACGAGGCCACGGTCCAACTCAACTCAAATCGAATAGTGCTCCGGTCCGGAGTGACCTGCGATTTCAAGTCCACCCAATGCGTAGATCTAGAAGGAGGAAACACCTACTGGGACCCACTCCCCCCGAGTCAGTGTGCGCTTTCTAATTTCGGATCACTTTATGATAGATTCGCAGATGTACTAGTAGATGATACCGGCAAAGAATCACAGGTAGTCTACTCTTTAAATTCTCAGGAAACGACCTTCGCACTGACAATGAGAGAACAATATACACACTGTGGATACACACTCATAAGAACCGAACACCCGAAATTATTGATCTATGAAACAACTTTCGGGAGTTCAATATTCGGTAAAGAATATCGCCCGCAAAACCTCGACATTTTTACCTACATAAACTCCAAGTTTTTGTATGTGGAAAAACACGTACGCACTCAAGTAAACGAATTATATCGAAATGTCCTCCAACAACAATGCACCCTCGAACAAAAGGTACTAAAAAACGCATTGGCTCTCGCCACTCACGCTCCAGACGCTTTCGCCTACCACATAATGCAAGGGCCAGGATATATGGCCTTGTTAGCCGGAGAAGTGATACATATAGTGAAATGCGTACCTGTCGAAGTAAAACTTGCTCACACTGGGAAATGCTATGATCAGCTACCAGTACTACGAAATAACGAGAGTCTATTTTTAACCCCACAAACCCATATTTTATTGCGTCAAGGGACGGAGGTTACTTGTAACTCACTCGCACCCGCCATGTATCTTCTCGGAAACTCGTGGTAATAAATTCACACCCAAACTAGTCGAGACGCTACCTCCGATAATTATGAAGCCCATGACTAAACCAACATGGAAATATATTAGTCCCGGCTCGCTTGCCACGAGCGGAATATATACAGAAAATGAACTCGAAACGCTTAGAGATCACATAATGTTTCCTGCCGAACGGCCCGCTCTGCTTAACACGGTAGCCCGAGGAATGATGGGGCAATCGAGCTCCATAAATGGAGGATCTATCTCTAATCTTTTGGACGAAGCCTCCATAGAGAAAATAGCTACATCTGCATGGGAAAAATTCTGGAATCGATTTCTGATCTTTGGGAATGTCAGCGCGGGGATAATCGGAATATACATGTCAGTAAGAGTTGTAAAACTAATAATAGATACTTTTGTGCACGGATATGCCCTGCACACCGTGTACGGATGGTCAATATATTTGGTAGGAGTAATATGGAACTCAATCACCCAACTCTTGTTACACCTAGGAAAGGACCGTTGTAAATTAAGGAATCCATCTCCCTCAGCACCTGACGAGTCAGGATCGCAAGCAATAAGATTCTCAGAACTACAGGAGGATCCTAGACGGGAACAACACAATTACCCCCTGCTCCCGCCTAAAGAAAATTCAACGTACACTCTCGAGTTAAAAAACTAAAAAAAAAAAAAAAAATCTCTTCCATTCTTATCCCTCTATCTCTAATGTAAACAATACCATACATTTGCACCAATGAGTCCGTGGTTCTCTTATAGATGACTACTGCTATCGGCCACATAAATACGGGAACTTTGACTCGAAGCCCTCTGAAAGTAAAAATAATAAGGGTAGACTCGCCCGCCTTGATTTGGGTTCATCTACAAAATTCTGCAGACGATTTCGAAGAAATGTTAGAGGAGCTCCAACGCCGGATGACGCGACGAGGGCGACTGCTGCATCACCGACCCGACGACATCAAAGCAGATGAAATTGTCGCCGTTCACGATAGACGGAGATGGCAACGTGGCGTTATTCTTAGTGCCTATGAGGATGGAACAGCCACTATTTTTCTAAAAGATTGGGTCCGTATTATCGAGCGGCCCTATTGCGAAATCTATCAACTCGAAGAAAGATTCCGTGATTTTGAATGGCGGGCAATCCCTTGCGCATTAGCATATACAGAACCTTGCCCAGTAAAAAGAATATGGCCCCGGCGGGCCAGAGATCTTCTAAAATTTTTAATTGAACAACGGGAAGGATAGATCAGCATTGTCGGGAACGTAGAAGAAGAAGCGGCGCTCGTGAAGATGGAGATAAGAAACGAATGTGGGAGCGGAATACTTGACGTCAAGGACATCCTCGTAAAACTAGGCCACGCTCAAGACTCCGAAAGAATCCTGGCATATGCATACCCTTCGGTTTAACAAAAAGGCGTATAAATAATAACATTAGTATTAGTAACTATTATTCATTAAGTAAGTAGGATAATTAATGTTAAGCATTGAGCGCGACACACGTCGAAGAAAGGGACTCCCCGGTTAGGAAATTCATCGAGTAATAAAATTTTTTTTTGCATACATAAAAATGGAAGGCCATAAGTATTACAAACACATAAATATATATATATATATATATATATATATATATATATATGTATACCTAAAGCGATGAATTTCCTATTGCAGCAAATACATATAGAATGAGGGAGGCTCTCTGTCGCGATTAGTCAGAACTAGAAAGGGAATGTCGCGAATTATTCTGGGAAAACTTTGTGTACCTGAGCAACCTTCGGTGCGTTACCAGCTTAGGAAACTCAAGGATATTTCAACATTCCGAAAATTGTTCAAAAATTTGTCACCATTGTTACTTAACCTTGTCTTCTGCTACGCGACTTAAATATGAACGCCTCTATAAATATCATTTAGTCCACATAAACGCGGTACGCAACCAGACTTACTGTGCTATCTGCTACAGGATAACTGTAACGCAGTCGAACGATGTGAAAGCTGCCTCCAAAAATTTGAGCAAGCCGATAGAGCGTTTCTAAATGCCGGAAACGGAATACCGGTAGTAGCGACTCTAGGCGAAATCCGAGATCTGTGCGACCGTAGTATTACGTATGTGACGAGAGGTGCATAAAATTAAACTAAGAACAAAATTGAAATCCGATCTCTCGAACATACCAAACTAATTCAAGAAAACAAGGGAAGAGAGCTCTTCCTCCCTTGTACTAAAGGTTTCAATAATCACTACTTGATCGTCGATTGCAGTACACAAGGATGTCGGTCATTTTCAACTCCTGTTGGCCAAGAAGGAAACGAGGAGAAGAAACAAAAGAGGCCTTGCGCGCCCTGAATACTGCTAGACTTATAATGGATCTCAAATGCGTCACCACGATAAGCGGACGCCCGATGTATCAACGATTCGGCAACCATTGCAAGATTTGTGAAAATTGCTATATAACAATGTCAAATGAAATGCAAAAAGAACATGTGGCCGTGGCGCCACATCTCCTGATCTTTATGAATTTTCTCTATAATCAAGAAAAATGCGCTATTTGTCGAAAAGAGATGGTGAAGTATAACGACGCCGAGGAATGTCAGGACCGCCTTAACACATTTGAGCATGCAGACATCATACGCCTGAAACTCGGGTGGGGTTACCCATGTATTAAACCAAACAAATGCCAGAGAGCCGGCCGAACCAACCGAAGCGTGACCGCCGTTCACTGTTAACAATGATTAAGTAGTCTTGTAAATACTTCAATGCAAGGAAAGGGGAGAGAAAAAGAAAAAAAAACACAAAAAAAGAAACGAGAAAAAAAATAATTAAGAAAATATTTCATCTACGCAGAAGAAAAATATATATACATATATATATTCGATAAATAAGAGAAAAAACCTATTACATTGTTTAATAAGAAAAAATATATATAATAATAATAATACTAAATAAATAAATAAATAAATTTATATATATATATACAAAAAAAAAAAAAATTTATACAAAAAATTTTTTCTAAGAATATCTATTTAGCAAGTATAAAAAAAGGGGGGCCACGTTATAATATATTACTTAATATTTAGAGCAATATTTGGGAATATTTACAACAAGCATATCTATTTAGCAAATAAAAAAATATATATATAATAAACAAAAAAAATATATATATATTATAAACAATGTTTAATAGGTAACAGAATGTTCAAAATGTTTACCGTAGACATATAATTATTTAATTGATTTTCGATAAGTATGGTGTGAAGATTGCATCTCGATAAAATAAGCTTGCTCTAATCTTAGCACAATTACTCACAGTTCATGAGATGCCATATCCGCACAATATATCTTTCGCCAAATAGTTAATAAACAAACAAATAAATAGATAAATAAGTAAGCGTAAAGAATATGTACACAAACATACGATACGTACATCACCGAAAACCCATTTTTAATGCGCTATTTTAATTCCGCCAGCGTGTCTTCATAGTTAAGTAAATAATAACAAATAAATGAATAATTGGAAACACGAGAGAAACAAAGAAAGGGGATTCGATGGTTACCTTTTTTTTCTTTCCTGTTTTCACCCGAACAAAAATGTATGTATATAGCGAAGAAAAGTATATAGGTAAACAATTATAAGAGAATGATACTAATGATAAACAGGAAAAAGCAATACGCATTTGACTATTATTAACATATATATATATATATATGAATAAACCTCCTTCTCACCAAAGAATTGTCCTCTAACAAAGAGAGCAACGCAGAGCTTCACAAGCGTACCTGAATAGTCAAGTAATTAGCAACAAAAGAATAATTCATCGACAATCACAAAAGAAACCGAAAAGAAAGGTCAAAGGCCGTTTTTCTTTTTCTATTTCCATTCATTCATAAATATATAAAGAGAGGAGGAGAAGAAACCATAGATAAGTAAATAAATATATATATATGTTTGAACTAATGAATAAGTTATATAGAAACAAATAATATAAGAAGTTTTCCTCCTATAAAAAATAATGATAATAATAAAAGGGGGACATGTGCGCCACCATATAAAAAAAAAAACGTATCTGTATACTTGACCTCGCCAAAATAATGCAGAAACTCTGTAAGCGTCTTAAATATTGTAAAGTAATTAACAACAAATAAATAAGTAACCAGGAACACGAAAGAAAAAGGAAGGGGATTTGGTGGTCGCCTTTTTCTTTCCTGTTTCTATATAAAACAAATATACCTATCTACACGAGTAAATAGGTAAACTAAACCGTAAAGATCGCTAGGATAAGTTTAAGAACAGAAAAAATTTGTCACGCCGAGTATCGCGAGCAATAAGCACAATTGTTAAGTACCTATGAATAACGATTAAACAATTGTAATATTAACTATCGCCCAGAACGCATAACTTCAGCAAATTTTTCTCTCGAAAGGTAATGATTTTTATACGAAACAAAAAAAAATAGGTCTTTTAGCGAGAATTATTAGTAAGATGATGGTTATGTAAATCACAATACCTTGATTTAAATAATCCTTTGATGGCACGATCACTTTGCTAATAAAAAGTATATATATACATACATGTAATTTGAACTAGTAGATGAGGCTTTCTCCTTCTTGTAACAAAATTATTCGAGATTTTCCACTAGGGCGATTTCCTTCCATTGCTGTCACTCTTCCTTACATTCCATGCGAGGTAAGAAACCTCGCGAATCCACTACATTAAGTAAAATTAGTTGAACTACTTTTTATCCGCGTCAACCACCCAATCAATCCCGCACTAGTCACTCATATTTAACGCAAAAAGAAAAACTCGACGAGATGCACTGCGATGCCCACGCTGGCAAACTGACGCTAAACTGCATCGAAAACGGCATCCGTGGGCTTGCAAATACGGAGTAAGACCCTAAGGGTAGGGGAAGCCACAGATGCTTCGCCCAGGTAGAGACCAGAAGGTGTGAAAAAAACGGAGAGATAAAAAAAAGGGATGTAAGGATTAGACAGTAAAACCCCGGAACATACACGTGTTCCGATATTCGAACTTATAGTTCAATAATATCATTTCTGAAGTAAGAGGAAGCCTCATATTATTATATTAATTAACCGAATGTCACATCAGTAATTGTGATTTATCAAACTATCAACGTATACATACATGTATTCTTATACACAAAAAAAAAAATATATATATACATATATCTACATATATATATGTATAAAAATATACATAAATAATAAGCAAGCGAAATAAGGAAACTAACTTCTTGTAAGAGAAGAAACTTTTGAAGAATTATCACTCGAGTCCCAAAGCAAGAGGAGTTTGCAAACGAGGCAGCTGTATCACCGAATTAATTAGCCATAACCACCTAAGAAGACAGCTGACGACAGATGGGCACCACATTTGTCATATATATATAGTAAGACGGAAGCGTATCTGTCATTTTAGGAGATTGAGAACGCATAATCCAAAAAATCCACGTGCAGAGTATATCATCTCAAAGAATGCTTCCGCAATTTAGAATAGCAGGCAACGTCATGTGCATTATCTTATGCGGAGTTAAACTCGATGACGCTCACCTGGCCAAAACGATAAGCCGACTACCAACGGAAGGATAATGGGGCGGGTAACCGTCATCAGGGCGATGTAAAACTAGAGCCAAAGAACAAATATAGCGAGAAGTTCGAAAATCTATAGAATGCGCTCACCTCAATGAGAACATATGGAAAGCGTAATCCCTCAAGCTACTCCGTACACCCAGAATGAAAAACAGATCAAAATATTGAAGATAAGAGGGAAAAGGAGAGAGAGCATCAGAAAAGAGTATAAATACTCAAGGAAGTCAGGAAAACCGTCACTTTAAATCTTCCTTGCAACCAAGGTCTAAGGTCTGCCAAAGAAGACTACCAAAGAGCAAAACAGTCGAGAATGGAAGAGAATATCGACATAGAGAAATTGAGCCGTGGACGACATGAATTCCAAATTATCCGGACTGAATCGCCCTTGCTCTTCTGGGTGCGGCTCAAGACTGGAGAAGCGGCTCTAACGGATTTGCCCATCGACCTGATGATATACATGGGCCGACGACAAATGAACCTCTGGCCCAACCAAATCACCACAGGGGAGGCAGTGGCAACCAGGGACAACCGGGGCGAATGGCAACGCGGCGAGATCCTGAAGGTAGACCAGACTCGCCGAAGAGCCATGGTCGCGCTGGCCGATTGGGGCCGTACCACCTGGAGAGCCTTCCGGGAACTTTATCAGCTCGAAGAAAGATTCCGGAAGCTCCCTTGGCAAGCCATTGCACGCGGGATAGCGCATGTGGCTCCGCCAACACCCACGGACACATGGCCCGGGAGGACAAGGACCCTATTACGCATTCTGGCGGAAGGAGAAAGAGGGTGGGTACGCTTCCAGTACCCACTCAGGCCGGGAGCAGCACTAGTGACCGCCACCATCCTCGGACCCAGGAGCGGCCACGCACTAAGGAAGACCATCCACCTGAGGGAGGCCCTGATGCTTCTAGGGCATGTACAAGAAGAGAAAAATCGCGTCACAGTAGACACCTTCCCCGCCGTGTAAAAAAAAAAAAAAATATATTATACATATGCAATTACTGTAAAAGAAAAATAATAATAAAATTTTTTTTTTTATTTTTTGTTTCAACAAAAACCTTTTTTTTTATCTACTATTAAGTATCCCATGCAACCTTCCCCTTTCAAAAAAAAAAAAAAAAAAAAACAAAATAAGTAGATAAATAAATAAATAGATAATATACGAGAGAGAAAATATATAATAAAACATAAAGGTGAGAAAATAAAGGGAATAATAATAGAAAGTATATATATATATATATATATATATATACATAATTTATATATACATACATATATAAAACATTATAAAATTACACTAACAGGAACGAAGGGTAACACACGCCCACACTAAACAATAACTATTAAATTTAGATTATAAGAAAGCGTCCAACAATGAATTTTAGATAACTTAAAATTAAGATAACCATAAGTATAGGTTAAAACGAGAGTTTACATTTCATTCTCTTTATTTCTGGGTAGTAATCGAACTTTTAAATGAATTTAAAGACCCACCGTAAAAGAAAAAAAAACGGTTGCGTGAAAAAAAATGCGCATTCTTCCGTCACCTGCAGCAAGCAGATGCCGACAGGTGGACCCATGCAGGTCAACGAGTAAATAAAGCTTGAACAAAACACTGTCTCCAAAGACGGGTTTAGAAACAGAAAAAAAAACACCTTGGAAAAGGAGAAAGAAATACCTTAATAATCCATATATAAAATCAAATACGTATAAGAAAACTATATATTTATATAGATATATACGAGGTGTGTTCAAAAAGTATCGCGAATTTTGTGTTTTTTCAAAAATTATTTATTTATTCATGAATATCTATTTTGTCCCCTTCAAAGTAATCCCCATGAGATATTATACACTTGTGCCAACGGTTTTTCCAATCTTCGAAGCACTTCAAAAAATCATTTTTTTTTATCTTGTTCAGCTCCTCCTTCGATGCCGTCTTTATCTCGTCAAGCGTAGCGTAACGTCGTCCTTTCATGGGCCTCTTCAGTTTAGGGAACAAGAAAAAGTCACAGGGGGCCAGATCTGGGGAATACGGTGGCTGCGGCATCATTAGTGTGTTGTTTTTGGCCAAAAAGTCGCGCACAAGCAACGATGTGTGAGCAGGGGCGTTATCGTGGTGCAAAAGCCAATTTTTGTTCTTCCACAAATCCGGGCGTTTCTGGCGGATTGCTTCGCGCAAATTGCGCATAACTTGCAGGTAATATTCCTTATTGACCGTTCTACCCTGTGGCAAGAACTCATGATGCACCACGCCCCTGCAATCGAAGAAAACTGTCAGCAAAACTTTCACATTCGACCGAACTTGGCGCGCTTTTTCCGGTCTTGGTTCGTGCGGCAGCTTCCATTGAGATGATTGAGCTTTGGTTTCCACGTCATAACCATAAACCCACGATTCGTCACCAGTTATGACCCTCTGGAGCAAATTTGGGTCGTCGCGGACAGAGTCCAACATCTCATTAGCAATGTTCATGCGATGCTGTTTTTGGTCGCAATTGAGCAATTTTGGTACGAATTTCGCGGCGACTCGTCTCATGCCCAAATCATTGATAAAAATCGAATGGCACGAGCCAATCGATATGTTTAGGTCCTCAGCAACTTCTCTAACGGTGATTCGACGATTGGCCAATACCATTTTCTCCACTTCATTAATTTTTTCGTCTGTTGTTGAAGTGCTCGGGCGTCCGGCACGCTCTTCGTCGTTCACATCTTCTCGGCCTTCTGAGAACATTTTGTACCACCGATAAACGTTGCTTCGGTCCAAGGTAGCTTCTCCGTATGCCACAGTCAACATTCGGAATGCATCCGCGCACTTAATTTCGTTTTTCACACAAAATTTGATACAGGTTCTTTGATCCATTTTTTTGAATAGGTAAAAATCGAAGACGATCCAAAACACGTGCAAGCAAAGCAGCTGTCAACAATTAAGTGAACATTCAAAATGGCCGAGCTTGTCGGCATAAGTGAGAGACATGAGTACCAACATAACGCCACAAAAAGATCGAAATTCGAATATACGTAACCCGCGAAAATTCAAAATTCGCGATACTTTTTGAACACACCTCGTATATTATAATAAAAAATAAGAAAGAAATTTATATTGTAAAAAGAGCACGAAGGGATTAAGAAAAAGCTGTATATTTTTCCTTTCCTGCTCTTTCCTTAGAACCTCAGGATGCACATCTAAGAGAAATCTTACATGTGGGTCCTCCCTTGAGAAAATTACCCACGAAAGAAAAGAATTATCCTTTTACTCTGCAAATGTCGTGTATCCCCAACATTTGTCTAAGGCGGGGGGTGTTACGTCCTGCGGAGTAACAATTCTTTTCTTTCGAAATCGATGCAGCCAAGCAACCGAAAATTTCGAAAAGATGATCTATCCTAACCGCGCAGATATGCTAAAGTCGAGTCAATACGGCTGGTCCACCCTTGACACGTGCCGATTTTGGCGGATGATTGACCCCATCGACACGAAACACTTGTCGCGCAATTAATAGGTAACGCGCGGGCAATAATAAGAGACAGTACACCTGCGGATTAAAACCCCATAGAAACCATAGGCAGAATCAGATATAAAAGGAAGGAGCTCCGGAGCCCGCGTGCACTTACTTACAGTCATTTACGAGCACTTGCCGCATCTTTTTTTTCTCATTCTGCTCAATCGCTCATTTTTCATTCGCGATTCACTCCAGTTCGATCCGTCGCACATTCCGTGGCATTATATGTCCGAGTTTGTGACGTTCGGATTCGTATTTATCGTACTTAAATTTGACGCGGCATTGCGAGAATTAATCAACAAGTTCTTTTCAACCTCCGAACACTCTGAGTGCCAACCGTCGACCAGCTGTCCGCCGTTGCAAGCTGAATCCACTCCGCCAAATCGTTCGCACCTTCACTAATTTCACCCAACAGTAAGTCTTAGCCGTCCATTATTTTTTTTCTATTTTTCATAAGACTACCTTCTCTCTCTAGTAAGATATTTATTATACTTTTCAAAACACTCATATATCCAATATTATTTCACCACGCTTCCTTTCCTCCCGCTTCATTACTCTCTTTATTTCCCGCAGGATACAAACGAACTCTCTCTCTCTTTCGATTGTGTCCGCGAATCTCTTTATTTCCCGCAGGATATAATCGAGTTCTTTCGATTGAGTCCGCGACTCTCTTTATTTCCCGCAGGATACAATCGAGTTCTTTCGATTGAATCCGCGACTCTCTTTATTTCCCGCAGGATACAATCGAGCTCTTTCGATTGAGTCCGCGACTCTCTTTATTTCCCGCAGGATACAATCGAACTCTATCTCTCTTTCGATTGGGTCCGCGACTTTTTTTATTTCCCGCAGGATACAATCGAGCTCTTTCAATTGAGTCCGCGACTCTCTTTATTTCCCGCAGGATACAGTCGAGCTGTTTCGATTGAGTCCGCGACTATCATTATTTCCCGCAGGATACAATCGAACTCTTTCTCTCTCTTTCGATTGGGTCCGCGACTCTCTTTATTTCCCGCAGGATACAATCGAATTCTTTCGATTGAGTCCGCGACTCTCTTTATTTCCCGCAGGATACAATCGAGTTCTTTCGATTGAGTCTGCGACTCTCTTTATTTCCCGCAGGATATAATCGAGTTCTTTCGATTGAGTCCGCGACTCTCTTTATTTCCCGCAGGATACAATCGAGTTCTTTCGATTGAATCCGCGACTCTCTTTATTTCCCGCAGGATACAATCGAGCTCTTTCGATTGAGTCCGCGACTCTCTTTATTTCCCGCAGGATACAATCGAACTCTATCTCTCTTTCGATTGGGTCCGCGACTTTTTTTATTTCCCGCAGGATACAATCGAGCTCTTTCAATTGAGTCCGCGACTCTCTTTATTTCCCGCAGGATACAGTCGAGCTGTTTCGATTGAGTCCGCGACTATCATTATTTCCCGCAGGATACAATCGAACTCTTTCTCTCTCTTTCGATTGGGTCCGCGACTCTCTTTATTTCCCGCAGGATACAATCGAATTCTTTCGATTGAGTCCGCGACTCTCTTTATTTCCCGCAGGATACAATCGAGTTCTTTCGATTGAGTCTGCGACTCTCTTTATTTCCCGCAGGATATAATCGAGTTCTTTCGATTGAGTCCGCGACTCTCTTTATTTCCCGCAGGATACAATCGAGTTCTTTCGATTGAATCCGCGACTCTCTTTATTTCCCGCAGGATACAATCGAGCTCTTTCGATTGAGTCCGCGACTCTCTTTATTTCCCGCAGGATACAATCGAACTCTATCTCTCTTTCGATTGGGTCCGCGACTTTTTTATTTCCCGCAGGATACAATCGAGCTCTTTCAATTGAGTCCGCGACTCTCTTTATTTCCCGCAGGATACAGTCGAGCTGTTTCGATTGAGTCCGCGACTATCATTATTTCCCGCAGGATACAATCGAACTCTTTCTCTCTCTTTCGATTGGGTCCGCGACTCTCTTTATTTCCCGCAGGATACAATCGAATTCTTTCGATTGAGTCCGCGACTCTCTTTATTTCCCGCAGGATACAATCGAGTTCTTTCGATTGAGTCTGCGACTCTCTTTATTTCCCGCAGGATACAATCGAGTTCTTTCGATTGAGTCCGCGACTCTCTTTATTTCCCGCAGGATACAATCGAACTCTTTCGATTGAGTCCGCGACTCTTTTTATTTCCCGCAGGATACAATCGAGCTCTTTCGATTGAGTCCGCGACTCTCTTTATTTCCCGCAGGATACAATCGAGCTCTCTCTCTCTTTCGATTGGGTCCGCGACTCTCTTTATTTCCCGCAGGATACAATCGAGTTCTTTCGATTGAGTCCGCGACTCTCTTTATTTCCCGCAGGATACAATCGAGCTCTTTCGATTGAGTCCGCGACTCTCTTTATTTCCCGTAGAATACAATCGAGCTCTTTCGATTGGGTCCGCGATTCTCTTTATTTCCCGTAGGATACAATCGAGCTCTTTCGATTGGGTCCGCGATTCTCCATATTCCCTGCTGGACACAATCGAACTCTCGTTCGATTGAATTCGCAACTTTCTTTGCTTCCAGTGGAAACGAAGAATTCCGTTCCTTTTATTAATTCAAACTTTTTCCTTTCTCCTTTCAAGAAGTTACAATATAAATTTTATTTCCCTTTATTAGAAAGAGAGAACGTAGCCTTAATTCTCAAATTCATTTTAGTGCGTTAGCGAGTCCTTGCACATAAATCTCGAAGAGCCATTAAGAACTGTCGGAATCGTCGAAATAAGAAGCTCCGGAAGCTTGGCGCATCATTATCGCTCTATGGAAAATTACACAATCAGCGAGGAAAAATTTCTGTTTTGCCTAACGCTTTAATTAATTTAAGAACTTCCGACGAACCGACCGATTCATCTCCATCAGTCTCAAATCCGTCCCCCGAATCATTGTCTCTTTCCCCCTGTCGTTATCCCTCCCCCTCTTACACCCCTGGATCTCCTGTAGAAACAGGTTCTAAACAATCACCAGGGTCACCTTCTTCTACCTTCGATCCCTTTGCAGAGCCCTTAGCATCTCCTCGGGATTCAACCTTTTCTCCTAACGACTTTCCTCCTACACCTTCCCCCGATTTTTTTCATCATAATCTCGATTCACCTGTTCGAAGACCCCCGGAAGATCCATACTCCCCCGCGCTAGAGTTTCCTCAAGAAAACCCGCATTCCTACTCATTATTTACTCCCGAACAAATAGAGAATATAGTAAACGAAAATTTCGAAACGAATCGAAGAGTAGTCAATGAATTGGAAGAAATCTTCGACTCGCTTCAAAGCCTACCTGGATAGCTAAGAATCCCCTGATCACAATATACACCCACACACGCACATTTATATCTCGTTAAGCGTACAAATGTAACCAATTAGAATTTAAGTTATAATTACATTTTTTATTAAGATCATAAGATTTTTCTTCTTTTTATTATACATGTTCTCTACTAACAAAAATGTTATTTGCAAATTAATAATTATTATTTTAGTCATCACCTATCGTTGTAATTGGTTATTTCTTTTATTATGTTAAAATAAATTGTAATTCTTAATTTCAATCATTTTTCTTTATTTCAATCACCTCTAATTCCCGCTCCGATAAAATTGCACTTAGTCCGATCCCGCGTAAAAGCGATTCAATTCGTTTACGCAAAATAAGGACTACACGAATGCAAGAGTCTGAATGAGAGTCATAGATCGTCATTCTCGACACCTGACCTACATTCTGACTCACCTGACGCATTCGACTCGTCGCACTCGCCCGGAGACATGTGTGCGAGAGATTAGGCCTGTTCCGTCCTTCCTACCTCGCTCGAATTATTTCCCTAAGTCTCTACCTGCCAACCGACCCGAGAGACTTATTTCGAGAATTCTGGACGTAACAATGGCGACGTCCGAGGAAGAACGCCATGTCGGTAAAGCAGTCCCCTCAAATGCCGACGCAAAGAAGCTAATGTACGCAGACATCAGAGACATCTGGCTAACAGATAGCGGTGCCTCAAGTCACATCACGAATCGTCGCGACTGGTTCGACACATTTTCCCCCATCTCAGGCGAATCGGTGTCTTTCGAAGACGACGGCGTGTGCAAAGCTGCAGGAGTCGGGACGATCCAAATCAAGGCGTTAGTAGATGGAAAATGGCACAAAGCCCAATTGGAAAACGTCTTGTACGTTCCGCGTGTTCGTAAAAATCTTTTTTCCGTCGGTGAGTGTGCGTCCAAAGGTTTTAACATAACTTTTGGGGATCAACGAGTCACTATAAAACGCGGTCAGGTAGTAAAAGCAATCGGAATCCAGCAAGATAACAATTTATATAGAATGCTGTTTAAAGTGAAAATATTTTTGACGCAGGATGCAAACGTAGCAGCCACTCTTAGAACGTGACACGAAAGACTTGGACACGTCAACGTTCAAACAATAGAAGAAATGGTGAGCAAAAAACTCATAAAAGGAGCAACCACGACAAACGTCAACAAATTCTTTTGTGAGGCGTGTCAGCTAGGAAAGGCACACCGTTCGAAGTTTAATAAGAGTGATCACGAGCGACCACTCATGAAACTAGGCAAATACATACACTCTGACGTATGCGGACCGTTCTCTATGAACTCCCTGGGTGGATCGAGGTATTTCGTCACATTCAAAGACAACACCTCAGGCTTCAGATTCGCATACTTCACGAAACATGAGTCGGATGTCTTCGATCGGTTCAAGGACTTTGATAAATTAATAGAAAACAAATTCGGACGTCGTATGAAAATGTTAAAAGTCGACAACGGAAGAGAATATGTCAACACTCAGATGAAAGACTATCAAGTAGAGGCATACAAATGTTGACGACCGCCCCGCACACGCCAGAGCAAAACGGCATAGCGGAGCGAGACAATCGCATCATCGTCGAGAGCGCCCGCACGATGCTGCATGCCAAACAGTTGCCACTATTCCTGTGGGCAGAAGCCGTGACAATAGCTATATATATTCTGAACCGGACGACATCTCGTACGAATCCAGCAACAACGCCATATGAAATCTGGATGAACAGAAAGTCCGAGATGTCACATGTAAGAGTTTTTGGATCAGATGCCTATGTACACTTCGACAAGCAATTTCGGAAGAAATTAGATCCGAAATTGAAGAAAAAAATTTTTGTCGAATACCAGAATCCACGAATTACCGACTTTACGATCCAACGTTGAAGAAGATCGTCGTATCCCAAGACGTCGTCATACACGAGAGCCAACGAAGCAGAATCTTGGAAGACAAATCCAGTGAAGAAGACCTCAAGATATCTGCAATCAAAGTAAAAGAAGAGGCGAAACAAGGAAAGCACCAGCTCTACCAAGCGTTTCCCACTCCAGCGATGCTGAGCATAAGCCGGCTCCAAAGACAGAGACGAGAATACTGCGAGACGGAACTACTATAAAAGCACCGGATAGGTATGAGACAAACATTATAGAATACAACATACCTTGCTCATTTCAGGTAGCAGTCACAGGTCCGGACTCTAACAAATGGAAAGAGGCAATTAAAAGCAAATTAGAGGCGCATCAAAAGAACAACACCTGGGTGATAAAGCAGAAACGAAGCGCTCAGAAACTTGTCGACTCAAAGTGGGTCTTTAAGGTACTTAGAGACACAAAGGGCGAAGTATGTCGACATAAGGCTCGACTTTGCGCACGAGGCTTTCAGCAGCAGCCCGGCATGGATTACAATAAAATCTTCTCGCCCGTCGTGCGCTACGATTCACTTCGTGTGATCTTAGCGTTGGTAGCAGCAAGGGATCTCGAACTAGCCCAGTTCGATGTATAGACGGCTTTTCTGTACGACGAGTTGGAAGAGGAAATATGGATGGAGATCCCCGAAGGCCTGGAAGTAATGGGTGAGAAAAGAGATCTAGCCTGTAGACTCGTAAAGTCTTTGTACGGTCTGCAACAGTCTCCCCGTTGTTGGAACCTAAAGTTTTGTAAAATTTTGGAAAAATTTAACTTTAAAGCTAGCGACGCAAACAACTGCATTTTTCGAGGAACTATAGATAACGTAGAAGTTTTTCTGGCACTTTTTGTAGACAACGGTCTTTTAGCTTCAAAGTCAAAACGCGTGTTGGACGATGTACTCAACGATCTGAGCTCATGTTTTAGTATTACCATCGGTAACGCGAAGATATTCACTGGTCTACAAATCGAGCACGATCGCAATAATGGAATCGTATTCCTGCACCAGCAAGCGTACACGCAGCGAATAATAAAGAAGTTTGAAATGCAAGACGCAAAAACCGTAAGCGTACCTTTCGATCCTCACGTAGAGTTACTTGATGCTGCAGAGGGAGAGTCAAATTCTGAAAACGCCCCATTTAGAGAAGCGATAGGTTCACTTATGTTCCTGACTATAGTCTCGCGACCAGACCTGGCGTACGCACTCAACACTGTCAGTCGTCACTCAAATAAACACAACAACAGCCATTGGCAGGCTGTAAAACGTATCTTTAGATATTTGGTCGGTACAAGCGATTTAGGTATTATGTATAGAAGCGGCGGAAACCGGATAGAGTTATCCGGTTATTCCGATGCTAATTACGCTAAAGACATCAATACCCGTCGTTCAACCACCGGCTACGCGTTCTTTTTAGCAAACAGAGTTGTGACATGATCAACACAACTGCAAAAGCATGTCACATTGAGCACTACGGAATCCGAGTACGTAGCGGCTGCAGAGGCAGCAAAAGAAGCCATGTGGCTCCAAAAATTGATCAGTAACATTGAAGGCACAAGCCTTAACACCACGACATTGTATGTTGATAACCAAAGTGCAATCAAGCTTGCGAAAAATCCCGAATTTCACAAGCGCAGTAAGCACATCGACATACGCCATCATTACTTAAGAGAGAGAATATCCGAAGGTGATATTCGAGTTGTATACATACCTACAGAAGCACAGCATGTCGATGTGTTTACCAAGCCCCTGCCCAAAGACCGGTTAAATTTATTATGTTCCATATTAGGCTTAAAAAACCTCGAAGCACTTAAACGGTGGGAGTATTAAAAGAAAATTGTTTTTCGCGTTTTATAAGAAAGAGTAAGCCGATGAGCGTATGTATGCAGGTCCGCGCGATGGGTATGAGATGGAGCTCTCTGGAACGAGTCCGTCTGTCTGTATGTGTGTACGTGTCCCCTTTCTTTCCTTGCCGTGTTCGTCTAGCGTGATGTACGTTCGCTCGCTCTCCTTCCGCCTCTGCGCTTGCACGAGTCAGTATCCGCGTTGTGCTTTATCTTTTGTACTAAGACAAAATATAGTTGTTGTGTCCCTCATTTACGAACTGATTATTTCCTCCACGCCTGACTCAATAATTATTATCAACATATTTATATAAAGTAAAGTTAATTTAAGCAACAATTTTGTTTTGTATACTTTTAAATTTACATTTACAATTTCGTTTTTTTATCTCATGTGAAATTTTAGGCCACTACCCATACAGCACAAAGAGATTGCAGGAATATTGCAGAATAATTTTATTGAAATATTGCATATTGATTGCGAAACATTGCTGCAACATTGCTGGAAGATTGCAGCAACATTAAAATGTCCGCTTTTTGAAATATTGCATTGAAACATCTCAGCAACATTGCAATGTTATAATTTTTTCCAAAATATTCAAATAAATATTATTATACCACATAATTCCAATGAACAAAACAATATTTGTGTAACATTTAAAAAAAAACATTTTTTGCAAAAAAATCTCGGGAATTTTTTTTGGAAATTTCCAAGCGGTCACCCATCCAAGTCGCAACTTTGGTAAACGTTGCTTGACCTCCATGATCACTGCGAACTGATCCCTCATGGTGACCTGTGCCACTTTATGCTGATATGTGTATACAGGGTGTCATAAAAAAAGGGTTACATATTTTGATAGCAGGTAGTATTGATCAAAACAAAAAGAAAAGGTCTAATTAACATGGGTCCTAAAACTAATATCTTCAAAGATACAAGCTATGTTGTTATTTGAGCTCTTTGTCGTTTTCTTGTTAGTCGTGCGATCTTTAGAATGTGTCTCCTAATATTTACATTTGGTTCGCAATAGATACCACAAGTCAAACGACATTGCGTAGGCCTTGACGAATGTGAGCAGCCCTAGTAAACAAAAGAGGGTTTACTACTGTTGCTATACGAGAGTTCGTCAGTACAAAATTAATCGTCTGACTCGTAGTACACTACGTAGTACACTTTAGTTAGAGTGTGCAGTTTACTCAGTGAACAAATATAATGGAAGCCTATTATTCCACGCGAGAAATGGCAGATATGATATTTTGTTATGGATTAGCCAATGGAAGCAACCGGGAAGCACGTGCCCTACGTTCAAAAGTATCCAACACGCAGGGTACCCTCTCAAAAATTATTCAGCAAACTTTTCCAGCGACTCTCAGAAATTGGATCTTTAACACCACGAGTAATTGATCGGGGCAGGACTTGCTCAGTTCGCACGCCTGACACGGAAGAACAGATATTGAGAAGAGTGGAAGAAGATCCTAGAACAAGTACAAGAAGAATAGCAGCAGCGGAAGGCATCAATCCTCATCTTGTCTGGTCCATTCTTCACGAGCAGTCATTATACCCCTATCATATCCAACGAGTGCAAACTCTTAGACCACCAGATAACCAGGCCAGATTAATTGACAAAAATATTTTGTCAATGGTTTTTACGAAAATGTGTTGAAAATCCACATTTCATAGAAAACATTTTATTTACCGATGAGGCAGATTTCACAAAAAATGGAATAGTCAATTTTCATAATACGCATGTCTGGTCGGATGAAAATCCGCACGCGATTGAAGAATTCCAAGATCAGCATCAGTTTCGCATTAACATCTGGGCAGGAATTGTTAGTGATAAAATCATAGGCCCTTACGTATTACCAAATAGATTAACAGGTGCTATTTACCACCAGTTTTTATTGAACGAATTGCCTATCACGTTGGAGGAAATCCCTCTCCTTCAAAGGCAACGAATGTGGTTCATGCATGATGATGCACCACCCCATTTTCTTCATATCGTCCGACGACACTTAACCCAGGCATTTAATGAGCAATGGATTGGTCGGGGAGGTCCAGTAGTTTGGCCAGCTCGATTCCCGGATCTGAACCCTTTAGATTTTTGGTTATGAGGACACTTAAAAACCTTGGTGTATTCAACAACCGTCGATGACATTCAAACACTGCAGGATCGCATTTTCAATGCGTGTCGGCAAATTTCTGACCAATCAGATGTATTTGAAAGAGTGCGTGATTCTTTAAGACGTAGGGCTGAAACATGCGTAAGAGTGAATGGCAATCATATAGAGCAATTCCTCTAATACTGAGTCAGCATTAAAATTTTTTGTTTTTTGTAAAAAAAGGAGTTTTTATTTTGTTATCATATGTACATACATTTAGTTTCTTTATTTCAATTTTTTTTATAGAAGATTAATGATTACATTTCATATTAAAATAAAAATTGTTTCTTTATCTCTCTTTGTTTATTTTTTATTTTTTAAGGCACCTAGAAAAAAAATATCCCCATTGTATCCCACTCTCCCCTACTCTTTTGTTCATTACATTCTAAAGATGACACGACTAATAAAAAAATGACAAAGAGCTCAAATAACAAAATAGCTTATATCTTTAAAGATATTAGTTTTAGGACCCATGTTAGTTAGACCTTTTCTTCTTGTTTTGATCAATACTACCTGCTATCAAAATATGTGACCCTTTTTTATGACACCCTGTATAACTAGTAGATCAGGTCAATATACGTTATTGAAAAAATAAAATATGTATAATTAAAACACAGTATTTATATAAACAAATATGCAGACATCTATGCAAAGTCGATTTGGAATCAACTCTGAAAGCCTGACTTGGATGAATCGACTCTTACAGTCGACATATAGACGGTTGTGCTGTTAGGGAATATAGAGATTCAGCGGAAAATTTAGTAACGTCGCCCGACCTTAGTTTGCTAAATGCGGATGAACAATTATGGATGAGTTAAATTAATACATTATTATACGCGAATATTCTGCTTTGGCTTTTTATTGCCATTACTTTATTAAAAAATTATGATATTGCAATGTTTCCGGAATATTACTGGCATATCCCATGAGATGTTGCAAGCATATTGTTAATTTATGTTTTTGCAATGTCTCCATAATATTGCATTGCATCTACAACATTGCAACATTGCTGCAATGTTGCTGCAATTTTCTGTGCTGTATGGGTATTTAAACATAATTATAATTTAATATGAAAGTACAAACAAATGTGTTCGTTGCGCGGCATTGGTGCGCAAATTTGCACCGATGCTACTTGGCGGGATGGAGGTGCCGATTGAATTTCACTAAATGTGCTTGTTGCGTATGAAAACAAATAGAACTTTAATTTTGTTGAACAAAGATACTTGCTTTCAATAGTAACTATAACACGCTTGCTCCTCGAACTCTGACTGCAAAAAAGCGTGCTCCCGCTATTTGCGGGAGCCTATATAGCTTACGACACGATCTGTTCCCGAGGGTTTCACGTGAAACTTTTCGCGGTTTCGCAGGGAACAAATCGTGCCGGGCTTAGCCGTTCAAATACGCGAGATCGTCGCGCACCAAACGCCAATTGGTCGCTACAGCGCGCATCGCTCGATCACGCGCGCGATCACGCGGACGGTAGACCGAGCTCACCGCTTCGCTCCGATCGGCAAACAATAACACGTTAATTTCAAAGCCAAGAATCGATCACCTGAAACTGAAAAATAATAATCTCAGCGCTTTGTAACATTCTTGGCTTTAGAATTAATAACTCGGAAAGGAGCTGGAAAATTGCGGCGTTCCGCAACAAAATGCGTAATAATGTGCTAACATTTTTATTTATCGTCGTTATCACTATCAACGTCTTGTACAAATTGTTTACAATTATTTGGATGATACTTGTTGTTTCGAGTTCAAATCATTATGCGATGGTTCAAGTTAAAATACTCATGTATAGTCGAGTCAAATTAATTATAAGTTACCGTACCTTGTTTTCTCTTTCTTATTCTATTCATGTCAATTTATTTGATTAATCAAATTCAAAATTATGAAAATTGTGCAAATCATCATATTATTATATTCTTAAGAACATCCGTTCTACGCGCTGTATTTCGTCGAGAATCTTCTGTCTCGTTGGTTATGCGAAAGTAAGAATACGAGAAACTTCGACGATAGAGATAATAATATTTTGTGTGCGAAGCAAATAAGTTTTTGTCGTGGTCGTCCGTACACGCAAGGAAAGGTCGGCCCAAGCAAATAGCGAGTTTACCGGTCCGGTCCGGTGGCCGTTTTAAATCGTCGATGACGATACAGTAATTAGCCCATCCGAGCCAATGAGACATTTTCCCGCCGAATTTGCTTCTCCCGGCTTTTTCTTCGCTTAAACGAGAGCAGGGAGGTTCGCTCTCTCTGCGAGAGATCGGCAGATTCAGATTCGAGAAGCGACGCGAGAAAGGTACACCGTATCCGAAACCGAGCGAGACAGAAGTCGGGAAGTGTCGGGAGTTATACGGCGCGCGAACTTGCATTTGCTGTCGATACGCGCGTCTTGAATAAGATTGCGCGGGCATTCTTGCTCATCATCGAGACAGAACCACTTTCGATCACTGTTTGATTAAAGACAATTAATTGACACCTTAATTCTATCGAGTGATCACTCTGTTCGCCTTCTTTTCCTCTCCCGCCTCCCATTTCACTCATTATACGAAAGTTACGCTATCGTCGTCGCTCGCGCTCTCGCGTCGGACTCGCTCTCGTAATCGCGCGCTCAGGGCCGTGTCTAGGCCGAGCGCCGCAAAATTTAAACGTTCACGCAGTTCTTGCTCGCGCTCTACTCGGAGTGAATTCTGGCATCTCAACGCGCGCATCACGCAACAATAAACACTTGTCATAGAAGCACGTGAAACAAAGATTTTACTTACACCATGCACACTTTATAAATGATATATCACAACACGCATAATTCTTTTTCAAAAGTGCTAGAAGAAAGCAGACGTTGTTTACATTTTAAAAAAACTGATCTATCCTGTATTAATTTAGCAGCAAACCAAGCATACTTTAACATGGGAGAAAAGACGGGAGCGCTTAATTGATAGTGAACCAATGAATGTATTTTTATGGCATCTTCGCGCGATGCTATTTCTCGCTGATTTTTTAATAACACAAAATTATTTTGTAAACGTTTTATCAAAATTTTGACCTGCCGATAAAAATATACGTCGCACAGTTAACAAAGAGGCGTATTTAGGAGGAATAAATTTTAATGTACAAGTCGCTTCTCCAGAATCATTTTCAAAAATATTATCATGTAGACTACAATCTGTTTGCTCTTCCCAAGAATTAATAATTAATAGAAATTTTTATTTTTTACGTATGGCACGAGAATACTTTTTAGAAATTCTTCATATAAATATTTTGTTAATTTTCCTGATTTAGAACAAGTAACTACAACATTTTTTAATTCTGCTTGTAATTTCTCTATAGTTTTTAAACCTATAGGGCCACCTTATTTGTGGGCTCTTATAGACACAAGAAGACTCGGGGAAGCAACTTGCCTGACGCAGTTATACTGTACTGTGCGGTATGAATGAGTTATCTTATTCAAACTTTGCTTTTTCACTAATACGGTTAACTCCTTGATAATCCAATAATCTGTTATATGTCATTTGATATTGATAACCTATTTGATCTGTGTGGATCACAAGATCCAAATCAAATTTAGAAATTAGTTTTCTCGTTTGTCTCTGAAATTTTTCTGCAACTTCTACTGTTTCCTCCATAGTAACGATGTCTTTTTTACTCACATATTTCGTAATTTTTTGCTGCTTTATTTTATGCTTTCGCTTGAAAACTGTTACCCATGTAGAATTAGCTTCAAACCGAAAGTCATCCGAAAGGAAAGGGAAAGCTGCTGTCATCGCCCATTGTTGCAATGTCCTAGTAGTAATTTGTAAATATTTCATTTACATAAAAAAATACGCTACATAGAGCAAATGTAATAGTAGAATGTGAAATAATATTTTTAAAAATAAAAAAAATTTATTGCGATAAATTTGTTGCTTTTTACCTGCTCCAAAGAGCGTCTTGCTTCGATGAAACGGTGGTAAGTTTCAAAATCTATTGCTTTTAATTTGTCAATTCGTGTTCCACTTTTTTTAACGTCGTCCTTCCACCGCTTAAGGTAATCCTTTCTTTTCAAGCGATAAACACCCTTTTTTGGAGATTGACCCAACTCCATTTTGGATGTGCTTCGGCAAAAGCAACAGCTTTTTGCTTATATTCCAACGGAATATATTCACATAAAGGTTCTTCAAAATTTTTTGGATTATAATCAGGATCGATTGTTGGGTCATCTGTACGCTAAAAAGGATGAAAAAGTTGTGCTTTTGCAATTATTAAGAAATTTAATAAAATATCATTACAATTGTAAAAGAAACAATAAAACACACCTTCTCAAAGTTTTCTTCATCATCGCCTTCACTGAACAAAATCAATTCTTTTTCCATTACAATTACACCTTCATTGAGCACATTTATTGTTGCTTTACTTATTTCATCTGCCATGGCCAAAGAGATAGAGCTCATTTTTTTAGGAGGATTGTTTGTTAACAGATTCTGTTTTTCATAAATACATCTGGCAGCAAGAAGAGCGTTCGTAAATTCTCCCTTGAAATTTTCATCTATCAATGATCTTTTTTCAAAATTTATATCAAGTTTCTGACTGATTAGAGGTCCTGTATCTTTTTCCATTTTTTAATCTTCGAACTATCGTATGTTTTGCAAAAAACGCTTTTATAAATCACTCTTTGCAAATCAAAGAAATTGACTCTTCGAGCGATAACGTGGGTCTGATGCGTTCGTGTGTGTTTACTCGTTAAGGTCCAAATCAAAGTCAGAAATCACGAATCTCGTTTGTTTCTGAAATTTTTCTGCAGGTTCTATTGTTTTCTTTCGGATAGCAACGTCTCTCTTGCTCGCGACATTTAGCATTGCATTTGTTTATCGTACTAAATGCTTAATTGTTTCACTGCAACTGATTAATTGTTTCACTCACCAAAAAATAATAGATGAGTTTTTTTTTTAAATCTATATTTAATGTAATAATAAAAAATATTAAAATGAGTGAGAATGCTAAAAGAAGCAATTTCATTATTTTTTAAGAGGGCAGCATATTCTTTAGTTATTTTTCTGATTAAGTTGTGTATGTGACCTTCTCTCTAGCGTGTACTGTTCTTTCGCGTCTTAACGCTGTATTACTAATTACACAAGATCACAAAAAAAATTTTTTGTAAGTTATCTTAAACCAGAGTAGGTGTTTCTTATAGATTTTGTGTTGCTGAATACAAATTTGTAAGCCGTTTTGCTCTATCACGTCCAATTTTTTAGGTAATTATGAAAAATCATGGAAAATTTGTGAAAATTGAAATATTTGAGAAAAGAGCACAGGTAAATATGACGTTAAAATGTGGTCCTAGAATGGATTTAAATATATTTTAATAAGTTAAATAAAGTGTAGAAAGTAAAAAGAGTTTTGTTTACTAGTGTTATTTCAGCCTATACGTTGTAAAACAAATTGACGTAAAGTCAACTATTGTGCAACAGACAGGCGATCTTCATCTTGGAACTTTTTAGAAATGGATTTTAATTGTTACTGTTGAAAGATAAGTTAGATAAATTAAAAATTAAGTTAATAATTAATTAGTTAATTTGTTAATTAATTAGTTAATTCCTTTTGTATAATTTTATATTTTTATTTTTATACATTATTTTATATTTTATATTTTCATCACATATTTTCATCACATTTACTTAAAAATGTCTGATAGTATAAAAATATAAAAATTTGCAAAAAAATAATTAACTAATTGATTAATAACTTACTTTCTAATTTATGTAACTTATCTTCCAACAGTAACAATTAAAATCCATTTTTGAAAAGATCTAAGACTTACTTACGAAGATCGCCTGTCTGTTACACAATAGTCAACTTTACGTCGATTTGTTTTATGACGTATAAGCTATAATAACACTAGTTTAAAAACTTTTTTTATTTCCTACATTTTATTTAACTTATTAAAATATATTTAAATCCATTCTAGGACCACATTTTAATGTCATATTTATTTTGGCTCTTTCCTCAAATATTTCAATTTTCACAGATTTTCTATGATTTTTCATGATTATCTAAACAACTAGAAGTGATGGAGCAAAACGTCTTACAAATTTGTATTCAGTGACCCAAAATCTATAAGAAACACCTACTCTGGTTTGAAATAACTCTCAAAAAATTTTTTTTGTGGTCCTGTGTTATATATAAAGATTTATTTTATACTCTTTAAAATTTAAAATTTATTTTACTGGCATGTAACAATTTAACACTGGAAAAGAGCTAAAGAAGATCTGAATCGCACCTTGTTTCTCCAAATTTCAGCACGAGTATGTTGCGTGTGACCGCGTGGCTGCATGTTATTAACGATTGAAGTAGTTGAAGCGTGAAATTAAAGCGCAGAAGCTTGAGTAATATTCAATATTATAACATTTAGTATAATCAAACAATACATTGTTTTATCAAAAAATATTGTTTCAAACAATCGTGCTTTTTCTGCCAAACAATATACTCAGATAGCCAAATGAGAACAACATATTGTTATTTTGCTGTCATGTATGATCCATTCAGTTTCGGCAATCTAAGGACCAGATACTTCCACAAACTGTCTGTTGTTTTACAATCGTGTAAAATCTTCATTAACTGGAGATATGTCTTTACATTCCTGTTGCTAACTCAATACCACATTAGATCCCGATGTCAAAAAATTGATGACAAGTTTACAACACATATGCGTTATAATTCATTTGATGTGTTAAAGCTCGCTTGGTTATTTGGATAATTCAACACAATAGAACTAAATTATTTAAAAACCAATTAAATAAATAAAATAATTAACAAAGTAATGTTTTACTTTAAGTAATATTTTTGTGAAATAAATATAAACCAATTAAATAGAAAAACTGAATGTAAAGAAACTTTTCTCTCTGTGTGCAGCATGTCTTGTCTGGTAAACGCTTTTCAAATGCCACGAATATACGAAAATGGATCGATCAATGGATTGCCATAAAAGATTATACTTTTTACAACATGGTATTCACATGTTACCAAAAAAATGTGAAAAAATCGTAGAAGACAATGGAAATTATTTTGATTATTTTATATTGTATTGATTTTTTTGTAATAAAAAATTGCAAAATTTTAGCAAAAAATTTTGCATAAACTTAGTATTTCTTAAACTTTAAAAAGACATTTTGTTATATATGGATTAGTATTAAAATAATCTTTAGTATTAAAAAGTTCTTAAATTCATTAAAATCTTTTATCATTAAAAAATTTAAAAATTTTAAAAACAAATAAAATGGTGAAAAAAACATAAAAAATAATTTTAAAAATTTTTATTATTGTTATAAAATACTCTTAAAACCATTCAATTTTTATTTAAAACCCATTTTTTATATCTTTTATAGTTTTGACTATACTCGCTTCGAAGAAAAACCAATTTCTTTTTGAAGAGGTGTTTACTCCCCGCTCCCCAGTAATTCCGCACCAACAAAAAAAAGTTCTATGTTACGAATAAAGTCCTCTTACACACAGTTTCGGATTTTTCTAAATTTTTGGGTTGTCTAATCTCCTATATTAGTTTTTTAATCTCATACACTTTCCCGAAGTCTTGATTTAATTTTGAGACATCATGTATATATTCTTGGAAGATTCAAAATACGGAAATAAATAGAATGTTTTTACTAACAATTGATTATTGCTTTTATATTTTATAAATATTTCGGGACATACATAAATATTCTTGGAATGTTATTTTGAAACTTTAGGAATGTTTTATGAATGTTTCAAGAATATTCAGCGTTAGGTAAATAATAAAGGAGAAGAAGGTATTATGGCTATTGTCGACAATATAGTTACCCCTATTATCTCCATTATTAGGTGACGTATTCTAACAATTCCTTATGGAGCTATTCATTTAGTAGCCAGCCATTTTTTAATGATGCTAGTATGACAATACATAATACATAATAAGTGACAATTCATAAAAGCATTTTCACTGTTGAGCACTTTTAAACTTTTTCAAGGTACACCTTTAATCTTTAATTACTTATATCTCCTCATTATTCTTAACACTTAAACATACCAATCCCGTAAAATACGTAAACACATTTTCGGGTCTGGAAGACTTTTTCAACTTTGAGAAGTTATAACTTTGGTTCTAATCAACATTTTTCACCAAACTTTTTTTCACATGAAAGTTCAGAATTTCAGAAATATGACTGCGTAATCGGCTTTGTCAAAAAATGATTTGTTGTTAAATTGTAAAAAAAAACCATTAAGCAAAAATTAGAAATTGTTCAAAAATCCACTTTTCTTTTAAAAAATCATATCTTCGCAACAAAAAACTTTTGAGAACTTTCAAATACGGCATTTTAAAGCTAAAAAATAATTTTAAAAAATTATGGTATTATCATTCTTTTTAAAAAGTGTAATTATATAACAAAGAGAATATGAAGTATTTTTGGGTGTCTAAAAATCCACTTTTTTTTTTAAATTATATCTTTGCAACAAAAAACTTTTAAGAACATTACAATACGGCGTTTTAAAGCTAAAAAATCATACTTTCAACAAAAAATTATGTCACTGCCATTTTTATTGAAAAATATACTTATGTAACAAGGCAAATATGAGGTATTTTTGTTTTAGACACTCAAGGTGTCTAAAGTTGAAAATTGATGTGTTTAATAATATATTTCCGACCCTACACAAAAGTCCTCTTTCTCACGGCACTATTTTAACTTTAAACAGAGTAACATACGCGTACGGATCTATTTGAACGTATTTTGTCCAGTTTTTTTTACATAAGATTACTCACAAAAAAGTTTCACTCACACACTATATGGGTCCCATTGACCCTAACAAAACTTTCTTACCGTGCCGTCCAAATTCTAGTTGACCAAAAAAGTTGATTAACCATATCAATCAAAAAAGGAAATTTCAAACTTTTTTTACGTCCTGGTCCGACCCTCCTATCTCATTCCGTCTTCACAGCAAGCATTCGAAGCTTCATATGGGATCTCTCAGACCCACTTATGTGTTTAAGGGTTAAGCTTGAGTATATTATCACACAAATGTACATACACTTGATTATTTTTATGTTATTTACCTTTGTATTCGGCTATACACATTTCGAATTATACAAAGTTAAAACAATAATATGGAATTTCATTAATATGGCTTTTTAAGCAACATTTTTATATCGAAATATTTCTTCGATAAATTGATCATCATTTTAGAGAGCGATGTCTAAAAACATTAAAGACATCATTTTATGCTTGTTTCATGTTAAATAGGAATAAAATGATATTTCCAACTAAATTTCTAATGGTATTTCCAAAGTTTCTGAACACAGGAAAATTCTAAATCAGCAAAATTCTAAACAATGGAAAATTAAAAATGCATAATTTTATAACAAGATACTGTGTTTCTTTTAAACAAAACTAATGTTTTTAAAGTATTTTTATAGATACATAGCCATATTACAACCACTTTTTTTTTGTCACCGATTATGCAGAACATTAGATTTTTATAAATCACGTCCTAAATAATAAATATCTCATTACTTTGAGTCTAGAATCTGTCAAACAACATTTTGACGAAATGTAATCGTTTAAGTAAATGTAATCGTAGTTTCAATAGAAAATATTAATTATAAACAAAATTATTCGATGAAATAAAAATGGATGCCATAATACCCTCTTCTCCTCTATAATAATAGAAAATGTTGTTAAATAAGAACACGTTTATTTCCAACAATGAAAAAATGTTTCATTACTTTAAATTGGATTAGTGAAAAGAAAACAGAAGTTCACGCATTTTCAATAGTCTGTGCGTCTGTGATCATGCATGGAAAAGACCTAACCTTCTAAATGATACATTGAACTATTAACTCTTATTTCCAGAAGCCAATATATCGGTTTTTGTTGTTATAAGTTAAATATACTTGTAATAATTAATATATCGACTTTCATAGAGCTCACAGAGTATTATTTAATGAAATTATTAATGTAATTTAACACTTTAAATCTCATTCTACTTATGTGTGAAATAGAAGCAGCAGTGCGTTCCGCGAGAGCTGATTACAGCTTATAATATATTAACCTAATTGTTTGCCACAACGATCGCTGTCCATTCTGCCGCCATCGTTAATCGGTGATCAATCGGCAAAAATAGTCGACGACCGAACAGTTTGTTGTCGGACTGGTTCTCTGGGACATCCTGATCACGCTGAACGTTTGATGTTCGCGCGTCAAGCGAGAGGCCACGCCACCGGTGGCCTGTATTAATGATGGCTAGTAATTAGCGATGCCACACTCAAAGGCCACGTTCCCCCGGCGTGCGAGAATTGGAAAGTTTTGTTTCGGTGGGTAATGACGTGAGAGAGCACGCGTACACCCCAAGAGGAATATGTTTATTCAACGAAAGTTGCGCGTTAAACGCATTAAAAGTATTTCGCCGGGATGGATCGGCGCGCGCACGGAAAGTTTTTGCTCACCTGGAGATTTAACCCGATCTGGAGGGCGGCTTTATCTCATTGTTTCTCGGTTCCAGATGCCGAGATGGCGGACTATTCGGTTTTAATTCCCAGGACGTAATATGATTTTTTGTTGGCGCGTCCACTGGACCGCGTCGTTACCTTCAGTTTTTAAGCGATCTCGAAAAGATCATAATTTTAATCCTCTGAACTTTACTTGTCAGAAATATGCGGAAAAGCGAATGAAAAAGAAGGAAATAAATTCTTCGACTAAAAGACATTTGAAAGAAGAGCTTTATATTCATTAATCTTTGTAGATAGATGATTCTTTTGGGGTCATTCCTATTTTATTTTGTAAATCGCTTGTTCGATTTTTATAAAACTTGACTTACGGAGTAATTGTAAGTAATGCTTTATTTCAGGGTTGAAGTAAATATATTTTTTAACTAAATTAAGTTAAAGTTAATAGTTGATAAAATTAATTTAATTTTGTTAAAAATTATATGAACAAAAAAAACTAACTTATAAAAGAACTTCGCAAAGTGAGAAATTCAAATTTTAATTAAAATTAGCCTAAATGTGGAGGAATACATAAATTTTGAAAATTTCAGTTGCGACTGAGAAATGATTCTAAAGGGTGAACTATCCCTTAAAGGTAAAAAGACTTTTTAAATATATTTCGTAAACTAAACAAAATATTTAAAAAATGTTTTATATTAATGTTTCACAGTACAAATATCTCCAATTAACTACTCTATTTAGTTTTCTCTAAAAATTTCATAACATTTATACTAAATTTTATTAAAATTAAAATTTTAATGTAATAAATAGTCTTTTGTGTTCGTACCGTTGACGAAGAAACATCGACTATCTGTGTGCCATTCTATTTATTATATTTAATAGTTTTATTATTTCCGACTCAATGACGTCTTTTTTTTTTAATCTGTGTTAATTTATTATTTTACGATGTGACGTCAACACCTTACAAAATGGCTTGAATTGACAGTGTTGATTACGGCATGATCGTTTATATGTCCATCTTGGTGGTCAACATTGATGGATCATTATGTGAAAATTCGCTTAAAATTTTTGAACACGTAAAAGCGACTACACGGCGTGTCAATTCCTCGCTCTCTAGTCGGAGACAACGTATGCTGAATATGAAATGTTTTTCTTTCGTTCAACGCGACCACTACGTTACACAATTATTAGCATATATGATTTTTTTAATTTAGAATTATCGTTGAGAATGACTTCAAGAAAAGTCGAAACGCGTCCGATTTATTAATGTATATATTTCGATGTACTAAATCTTAAATATATTGTACATGTTATCATTGACGCACCAATTACCGCGTTTGACTCGTATTTCCTACGTTTTATTCTCTAATTTTAATACTGCCGAGTCTATCAAAAATATTTTTGTTGTAAAACTTTGGTATAAAACAGTTTTTGATACTTTGTTAAATTTACGAAACACATTAAAAAAATGCAAAAGTTTTTGAGGAATAGTTTCATCCTTTTAAACTATTTCTTAGCCACTACTAAAAAATTCTAAATTCGTGTATTTATCCCCTCTACATTTATACTAAATTTCATTAAAATTGGAATTTTTATGTAATAGTCTATAATAGGGAATATAAAGAATGAATTTTTGAAAAAACTATTTTTTTTAGAAAATAAATAGCGTAGTTAAATAAATATATTTGCAGTAAAACTTTGGTATAAAACATTTTTTAATATTTTATTTAGTTTGCGAGATATATTGAAAAAAGGCAAAAATCTCTTTATATTTAAATGATAGTTAATCTTTCAAACTATTTTTACCGCAACAAAAAATTTTTAAATTTATGTATTTATCTTCTCTACATTTATGTCAAGTTTCATTAAAATCTGAATTTCTCATTTTGCAAGGTTTTCAGTTAAAAATTGAGTTAAAATAAAATTAAAGTTTAATTTAATTTTGTTAAATTAAAAGTTAATTTTGAGAGAATTATAATTATTGGAATATATAATTTTATAAATATCAAAACAATTACAACATGAATCATCAAATAAATTTAATAGTTTATTTATAAATTAAGTTTATATAAAATAACAAAAAACGTTTTAAATGGAAATGTGTTATTTTTATAATGTTTTTCTTTTTATACAGATAACTTTTAACTTAGGAAAAATAAAATTAATAAGTTAAGGTTTGTTTATTTTATAAATAACTAATTAAAGTTAAGAATTAACTAAGTTAATTTAAAAGTTATTAATTTTTTAATTTTATCATTTAACTTTTAACTTTTTAACCATTTTTTGTCCAATCTTTCTTTAATTTTTAATCTGAGGTTAAACATTCAAAATAGCAATTTTATTATTTTAAATATCAATAATGTCATATAGATATTAAAACAATGTTCCGCTTTATATGCATAAACATCCATTTGACACCTAAACATGACTCGAAAACGTCTTTGGAAATGATGTTTGTGAAGCTAGCACTGCCATTAAAAAAAAATGAAATTAAAAATTGTGCTGAATTATGCTAGGTTTGTAGTACTTAATTATAAAAAAAGAATGAGTTATCTAAAAATTGCTATTTGTGTATTTGATCGTTTATAACAATAAAAATTGTTAGTTTATAATCAAATTTTGTAAGCCACTATTTTGACAGTAACTTTGGGTGAATTAAGTTGATAGATTAATTACTTCTGTGAGAAAGCAAAAACATCTTTAATTTGTCTCAATAATTTGTTTATAAAAATTAATTTAAATATTTATTTAATTATTTCTTTTCTTATAATGTGATAGCATTTATTTTCATCGATAATGGTTGTTAAAATAGTTGATAGCTATATAAAAAATAACTTTGTGTAAAAATAGAAATTGATCACTTTATTTATTTATATATTTCTGTGTAAACAAAGAAATTCTAAAATCGGCTCCAACAATTCTCTTTAGAATATATTTCCGAGTATTTCTCTAAAAATTTATCTAAAACGGTTAAGAAATACGACCTGTAGACTATTTTGAACAGAGTATTCTCCGTTTCGACCACTGTGCAGCGGTTTAACTTCAAGCCTTATAATTCAAAAAGTATTAAAATAAACTTTGTTATAGTGTTTTGAAAAGCTCTTGATATCAGCTATTAGATTCTGGAATCAGAAATAAGTTATTTTGTTAAAAAAGATCCATGTGATCTTGGCGACTTGCCCCAAGGTCAGACTAATATCATAAATATGTCCATAACCATTTTATGCTTTAAACTTTTATCTGAAATATTTTTTTTTTTTTTTTCAAAAATATAATCTTCAAAATAATCAAGAGGCCCAGGACTTTTTATACACATTATATACATATGTATACATTTATGTAATTAGTGTCTGAAAAAAACATTTTTGTTAAAAAAGTGTATTATATTAAATTTGTTCCAATAAAGTCAAAAAATTAATGTATTTTATCGATACATATAACATATTTTTTATTGGAAAATAAATTTATTTGACAAAACATTTTTATAATACACTGTACTCAAAAATATACTGTAAAATAAAAAATAAATAAAGAAGACAGAATTAATAACGAGTCATAAATAAATTACAAAGGCCTCCGTTTTTAGACTTCTTTTCTGTTGTTTGAATAAACTTTATCATTTCCAATGTATTTTTGCTCGCTGAACACGAATCCGGCAAGCAAATTGCTCCATCACGTCAGGTTTTTGAGAAAAGTGAGATTAAAGGTGTCAAAAACAACGTTTTTCAACATATTTGTGATTTTTTTCCTAGCAAAGTTAATTTTTTTTTTACTTTCGCTTATACCATCTTAAAGTGTCAATTTTTACCTTCAAAACAGATTTTTTTTAACGCCCTACGTTTGTTTTTTACCGAGTTTATCTCTGTGTAGTCACATCATGACCAACATTTCACTGGCCGACGCGGTTTCCATTGTTTGAATAAAAGTTATCATTTCCCATATATTTTTGTCCACTGAACACAAATCTGGTAAGCAAATTGCTATATAACGTCAGATTTTTGAGAAAAGTGAAGTTAAAAGGTTAAAGGTGTCAAAAATGATCATTTTTACCTCACTATTTTAATTACACTTTTCTCAAAAATCTGACGTGATAGAGCAATTCGCTTACCATTGCAGGTTTGTTTTAGCGGGCAAAAATACATGGAAAATGGTAACTGTAATTCAAACAATGGAAATCACGTCGGCCAGTAAAATGTTAGTCGTGGCGCAACTACACGCACAGAGATTAAATTAGTAAAGGAAAAACGTACGGCGTAAAAAAAAATCTATTTTAAAAGTAAAAGTTGACATTTTGAGATAAGCGGAAGTAGAAAATAAAATTTACTTTGCTAGCAAAAGATCACTAATATGTTGAAAACGTCGTTTTTGGCACCTTTAATCACTTTTCTCAAAAACCTGATGGAGCAATTTGCTTGCCGGATTCATGTTCAGGGCCCAAAAATACATCGGAAATGATAAAGTTTATTTAAAACCACGGAGACCAGTGTTATCAATGAAGTTTAAATGTTCTCAAAATAACATTTTTGTGTGTTAACTCTTAAGTAACGGCGTCAAAATACTTAGCTGTTATTTAAGTTATTTATAAGCATATTTTTTAACTACAAAGAAAAATTCTTGAACTACAAACAATTAAAACTGATTTCATATTGAAATGTGATGCCATTTGAGTTATAAAATAATTTCTGTTTTTTAAAAAGCGATTATTTATTTTTAAATTACAAATAAAAATTTTTAAATTACAAACAACTATAAACTTCATATTGAAATATAATGTTGCTTGAGCTGTAGTTATAAAATAAATCATATTTTTTTTTTAATCAATAGCATGATTTTTTTTAACTACAAACAAAAATTTTTGTACTATGAGCATCTACACACAACTTTATATAGAAGTGTGACGCCATTTCAACTATAATTATAAAATAAATCATAATTGTTTTTCAAAAATCGATAATTTAAATTACAAACAAAAATTCTTGAAATACAAATGAACTACAAAACAATTGCAAACGATTTTTAATGAGGATACGATGTAATCTTTTTTCTGATTATTTTAATAAATTTATATAATAAGGACGACAAATTATAATATCACGCTGTGGTTTTGTTTGCGTCTTTATTTTTAATTGTATGTATGTGTACCGATATTTACGTGTCTTTAATATTATCTGAAGTTAGAGATCTTGTCCCGACGATTCGCAACAACGCCTTGGGACCGCAATTATGAGTTGATTGAATTGCAATATTTTAACGCAATAAATTTTTATTTTTTACTTTACGGCAATGTCTTGACTTTATTTTGCAACATCGTATTAATTTTGATTTGCAGTAATGTATTAACTTTGCTTCATAACGTCTTAAATTCGCTTCGATTCACAAGAGAACTTAAAAAAGATCTAATCGCTTCCAAGTCTATGCTCGCTTTATATGAAAAATTTTTAACCCGCTCTTGCTCTCTCATTGATAAAAATTTTCATCATCTGTTCAACATCAATGAATCAGAACAAATCGGTAAATCGGTATGTACATCGGCGGATTGCCGACTCGTGACAAACACCAACGCCGGGTCTAATATCATAAGTGTCAAAATCAAAGGAAATCGGGAAATCGACTGATCAGCGATTCGTGACACACGGATGCTGATTTATGATCACAGGCATCAAGGTTCACTTTGTTTTATGCCGACAAACGTACTGCACATGCTAAAATTATTACCTAACGACTTATTTAAAAGTCGATTATAAACATATTTTTTCAGCTAAAAACAAAAATTTTGGTACTACAAACAACTACAGATAATTTTATATAGAAGTGTGACGATTTGTGCGGTAGTTATAAAATAATTCCTAATTGCGTTTTAAAAATCAATAACATACTTAATTTTAAACTATAAACAAAAATACTTAAACTACAAACAATTACAAACGATTTCAGATTAAAATCTGATGCCATTTGAGCTGTAGCTATTAAATAATTTGGTAATTATTTACTATAGGGGACCCAGTTCCAATCATGTTGACCTTGACATGTTACAGAGGCAAGGATAACTTTTGACATGTTACAAAGGCACTGAATAACTTTTCCTCATAAATTAATTGGCGCTCTTCAGTACAGTTTTCAAAATATACTTAGAGAAAAGAAAAACAGTTATTTTTTAATTATTTCAGAAAATATTTATTTTAGAAAAAAATGTGTCAAATAAAAAAATTAAGCTTACAAAGAATTCTACAAATAAGGCTGTATACATATTTTACCTAACTTCAATACTTTATAATAAAAAAACTATTTTAAAATGAGTTTTTTTTATTTTTATTAATAATTAATTTTCATTTATGTGATTTTCTATACTTCTCCGAACTCAACCAGAATGTGCGCCAAATTAATTTTCGATCATAACACAGCATGTCGAGTAAGAATTAGTAATATCACTATTTATATTAAATTAATTAATTTAATATAATACTTGATGCTGATTTGCATCTATATACCCATTCCCCCCTGAAAAAACTGTAAGAAATTTATTGCGAAAAATAACACTCCACCCAGGATGCGAATCTGGCACCTCCGGAATCTCCGGTCCCAGCGTCTTACCACCTCTTACAGTTTTTTCAGGGGGGAATGGGTATATAGATGCAAATCAGCATCAAGTATTATATTAATTAATTTAATATAAATAGTGATATTACTAATTCTTACTCGAAATGCTGTGTTATGACCGAAAATTAATTCGGCGCACATTCTGGTTGAGTTCGGAGAAGTATATAAAATCACATATATAAAAATAAAAAGCACTAAGACCCAGCTACGACCGATGAAGGCTTTCTTACTATTATTGTGTTGTTACACTATCGGTCCAATAACATATTTGTAATTAATTTTCAGGAATAACTACACATATACTCACATACACACACACGCACGCACGCACGCACGCACACACCATGCAACACTTTCATTCACGCATTCTTCCACACAAAAAAAAATTAAAAAAAAAGCTTCTCGCATTTAGAATTCAATTGAAACACTCAAAATTAATTCCAGTTCACACTTCTTTTAAAATTTGTTGTTAATTAAATGAGGGAGATCCTCTATTTAAGTGACAACTGGTGACAGGGGCCGGAAAATATAAATAAACCATAAATTACACCGCCAGTTTCTATACCGGCGGACGTAACATTAATATTTTATAATTATCTAAATAAGTAGTTAAATTATCAAAAAATTACCCTTTAAAAAAAACGTGAAAAAATAGCATTAAATACAAAAGATTTCATTTCAAAAATAATTTACGCCAACTTATAGTTATTAATTAAATTTAAATAATTATTGTATTTGAATTTTATTGAATTTATGTAATTTGCGCTAAAATAAGCACTAAACTAAAAATAGCTATTGTTTGATACACATAACTACTTAATTTTGTCATTGATTCTGCTACTCATTTTAAATCGATCTTGTAAAACCGATTTTTAATTAAATGTGACATATAAAAACTTCGTGCATCTGGTTAACATTGAAACTATTTTTAAAGTTTGGTGCTTATAATCTTTTTAATAATTTGCAATTAAGACCGGCCTTAACTTTCTACAGATCTCAAATAACACTATATGTCTAAAAATGAAACATTAAAACGTCTTAAAAATGACCTAAAGGTATCTTTGGGCTATGTTGTGCTGAAAAATATTTTTAAAATGTTTTCAAGTCGCCTTACATCTCGATTTTGAATATACGTATTGTCTGAAATTTTATAGAGAATACTGATTATTTTTAAATTGCTCTGTCTGAAAAAATTATATCAATACAAAACAAAATGCATTTTAAAGCTAATAGCTAATAATTTCGCATGACATTAACAAAATTTAGAAAAAAATTTGCTTTTGGTGTTATTTTAGAAATCATTTTTATAGAGCTAAATCGGATATTTTAAGTTTCATCTTTTTTTAAATAGAAAAAAGCAAACTGTAAGAGAGAATTCACACCTTGGCGGAAAAGCAGAAAGCAGAAAGCAGAGAGCCAATCAGAACTCGCGCTGGTAGTAAGCAGGTACAGTCTGTAGCAGAATTTTGAAACTATATATTACCAGCGCAAGTTTTAATTGGCTCTCTGCTTTCTGCTTTCTACTTTTCCGCCAAGGTGTGAATCCCCGCTAATAGTCAAATGAACAACAGATTCGGGTTCAGTAGGCAAAAATACATTGAAAATGATAATTCACACTCATGATATAGAAAAACAGATGAAATTTTGTTGCTTAGTGTTGCATCAGAAAGGGAGTAAGACGTCACGAAAACGCGCCTCCACAGATTCCAAGTGACTAGAGATGAGAGATTCGACGAAGTAATGCCGCCAAATACCCCGAGGAAAAATGCAAAGAAAGATGCGGAGACTCTTTTTTCTCAGGGAAAATAGACAAGGAAAATTCATTCCTCGAAGAGCGAGATATCTTAAATTTGTGCGAATAAGCGGAGTTTATACGAGCGTTATTACGTTATGGAGTAGAAAAAAAGTATATACAGAAGAAAGAAACGCAAAAAAAAACAAGAGAAAAAAAATAAAAAAAATAGAGAAGATATCGAGCACAAACTAGTGATTGGGGGTATACAGTTACCGCGAAACTAATAATAAATAGGGTGGAGGAATTAGATTAATCACCTCTAGCTTACTGTTCCGATCCACCGGTTGATTTTCTCCTCGAGTATCGCTCGCCTAGCTCATTAGGAACTGTTTAGTTACGCAAGAATTTCCGGAAGTTCCCCCCTTTATCCTCGTGTCCGTATCGGTCGTGCTTTCCCAACGACTATCGTTTGCTCGTTAACGATAATGCTTTCGAGTTTAGAGAATACAAAAGTCTGTAATACGAGAGCAATCAACTTACGTTTAAACGTTTTACGGTAATGGGAACCGAATTACTCGTGACTGGAAAAAGCCGGCTGGGACGAGATAGGGATAAAACAAAGAAAGAGTTGGACGAGGGAGAGCAAACAGGGAATAGCTGACGCTTCACGATTTGACCGATACAACACCGGCTTGTACAATTAACTCCAAAAACATAAGTTTCTCGTTGCGTTGGTTCAAAGAAATCACCTCGATTGCTTCAAACGTAACCTCAAAAAACGTAGGTCTTGATCAAGTTGACCGACGATATCCCAATAAGGTATCCAAAAAACCTAAACAGTAAATCACGATAACGTCCAAATACCATTAAAATAAATCGTGACTGGGTTATTGTACGAAATGGGACACCCCTCTAAATGAATTGGAATTTTACACAGGCAATATTGTTACGATATATAGTGCACTATATATCGTAACAATATTGCCTGTGTAAAATTCTAATTTATTTTTTTTTTTTATCTTAATCATGATTAATTACAAAGATTTCATCTTCGGGTTTTGTATAGTTTAAAAGATAAAAATAAAGAAAAATTATACAAAATTATAATCAGATCTCTCGTGGTCTGATAGAGTAGATCAAATTAAGCAGAAAAGTCGTCTATACTATTTACCAACTTCACAATAATGGAGTTATTAATTACTGAAAATCTCCGATTTAGCTCTATTTAGCTCATTTATGCGCGTTTGCATTTAGCAATAGTACGAGCGAGGTGATATCGTGTCTTCCCCTTGTAACTTACAGGAAACATCTATTTATACTAGGCACTGATAAGTTAAAACTTGCTAAAATAATTCCTTAATTATCAAAAATCGATAAATATACCTTTTTATATGAATTAAAAAAAACTTTTGGATTTTTTATTTATATCACTAGTTATAAGGCTCAAGTTTAGAATTTGATGCGCTTATATCCAAGAAACACAATAAAGTTAACGGAAAGTCAAAATGACTTTATTTTGATTCGAAATAATCATACATTTTCCGTATGTCGAAAAATTGACGACAACTATATAGGATACGGAGAGAAAAAATAAACACATTTTATTATACCATTTTATCCAAGTTATCGTTTGAGACTATTCGCAATTTGATCGGTTCAGCCGTTTATTGAGATCTGATAATCTTGTATGCTTGGAACTTGCTGACTCGCATAAAAAAAGGCTCGGTCTGTCTTCGCTTTGCGTGCCACTTGGCGTGCCACTTGGCGTGAGACTCAATCGCGCCTCTTGATATAACTTCTCAATGATAAACAAATAACTATGCTGATCTTACCGTTGTATACATTTTTTAACGCAACGGCATCTTTTTCCGTTATCCAACTCATCTCCTTATAGTGAAAAAATTTTGAAAGTTGAAAGTGGTATTATGACTATCTTTATTATTTCCATTATTAAGTAATGAATAGCTATTAATTACTTATAGAAGCATTTAGTGGCCTGCTGTTATGTAATAGCACTAATCAGTACACAATAGCCGACAATTATTATAAGACATTATTACTTTTGGACATTATAAAACATTTTCAAGATACATTTTAACATTTAATTATACATATTTCCTCATTATTTTTAAACTTGAGCCTGTTATCACACGCATGTATCTATACTCGAGTATTTCTTTTTTATCATTTAACTTTTTATTTGTCTATTCACATTTTGAGTTATGCAAAATTATTTAATGGTACAGCATAACATGGTTAGGTCATCTAGCATCTTAATGTCGAAATTTTTATATTGAAATATTTCTCCAATAAATCGATCGTCATTCTAGAGGGCTACGTTCGGAAACATTAGAAGTATCATCTTTGTTGTTTAAAGTTTAATGTTAAATAAAAGAATGAAATGCACTCAAGTGCATCTAAGGGATGTTTTTTTCACGAAGCCATGCTAACCTTCAATGCACATAATGTATACTCAAACAGAACAACGAGTTATAATAAGATTAAAATGACATTTATGTAATAATCACGTAATTTGATAAATCGAAAAGTGATTTTTAATAATTATGCAGCCATTTTAATGTCATAATGATTTTTTGTTCTGCTTAAACTAGATTTGTAAAGTCTACAATAGGAGTCTACAAGAAGATTATGTGTAAATATACAAAATTTTGCAATATTATATTTTTTTTCTATAATTTAACGTCGAAAAATTTGTTTTGTGAAAACTGTCCTTTTAGCAGTTTGTTTGTAATCTGTCTTCTAATTCTTGAAATAAGTCAGTATTTACTTTTATCTGTCTTAAAACTTCGCGGTTACATTGTATAAATTTCTTCTGAACAATTTATTTTTTTAAATACGATTTTGTAACAAAATAGTGAGCGTCTTTTTAACAAAACCAATTCTTTTAAACTTATTTTTGGGGTGATTATATCATTACCTCCGTTCCTCAAACCATTGTACGTCATTTTTATAAATCACGTCTTAAATAATAAATATAATAAATAAAGACTAAGGCGCTCGGCACTCACCACGTTCCGCGACGTCGTTCTTAGCTTCAAAGTGGTTGCTCGTGAACGCGATCGAGATACGCGCTTATTGTGACGACCATACACGCAAATGACGATCGTACACCAAGTAATTCAAAGATTTTTCATCCAGCGAATTATCATAACGAGTCCACGACTCAAGGCAGCGGTACCAAGGCGATGTCCTCACGGACTCAGGGCTGCTACCTCTAGTCGTTGTCGCGGTAAATACGCGTGCCCTCCTCCAAACATTATCGCGGCGAATACGCGTGTGAACAAATGTGAATTGTAATAACTGTCCTCAAAGTGTGAACATAACATTAATAAACAATTTATAAAAATAAAAAATACAGTGAGTAAAATCAAGTTTTTGCTACTGAACATTTTATATAAATGTGTGTGTGTATGTGTGTTTTACAGAGATGTAATTAAGATTATCGTTATCAAATTTCCATTTTTATTGAGGTAAAAATAGTCGGAGGAAAATAACGGGAGATTCCGATTGCTTAAGGTTAGTTACTCATTATGACATAGATTATTTAAATAGTATTCTTAAAAAATCGTGAGGTGTTTATTTTTCTGGTTGAAAGGGATTGAAAATTTCCGTTATTTCTTCGATTATTTCTACATGGAGATTATTAATGAAATTCTCTGCTTCTTCACGAGAAGCTGGGGAGAAGGAAGGTGCATTTTCCTGAAGAAACTCAAATAATGGAAAGTAAGGATCTTTGGATGGTCTTCTGATCGGTGAGTCGCGCGAACGATAGAAAAATTCGGAAGAAGGAGATAGAGGGAAGTCTATCGGAGGAGCGGTGGGTTCTCGAAAACACGCTGCGCCCTCTTCGGAGGTGTCAAAATAAGGGATAGAATATGAGGAATGATGATCCTGGGAATCATTGAGGACTAGGTTCTATGTTTGATACAGGGAAGAGAGGGGGAGGAGAAGATGATTTTTGAAGCAGTTGTAGGCGTTGGATAGGCTGTCTACGCGCTTGCCTGTTCCGCTGATTGCGTCGACGCTTCACGGCGGCGCGAGATTTGTTTTTACATTGTCGTGGGCCTAATTGGCTTTTTATTACAATTAACGCAATTTTAATTATCGGTGTTTTAAGATTAGGCCACCGTTTCTTTCTCTCTCTTCTTCTTTACCAAAGAAATAGAATAAAATAAATTTAAATAAGAAAGTAATGAACATGGAACTATCCGCAAAGGAGGGAAACAAGTTTTAATCGGATTGCAAAGAGATACGATCAAATCGATTAGATTAAAAGGAAAAAGGAAGTGGGATTCCTAAGTCGGATCGACAATAGAGCTCAATCAAACCTTAAAAGATTAAATCAAAATGAAATATTAATTAAGAAGGAAAAAGAGAAAAGAAAAGGTAGTTAATTTTATCACATAAAATCTGGACGAGAGAAAGAAAAAGGCCTCTATACCGCTGGAATAATTTAGTTACCTACTACTTAATACTGCAAAACTCGGAGTGATTACAAAAATACTGCAAGAGCTTCGCACAGCAAGTGGGCTATTGGCTTGGACGCCAAAACAATAGACGGCTAGTTGGATTTTGTTGCGGCGGTTATCTTCAATGCACTTGCAGAAAAAGTCTAAAATTTTGCTAAGTGCGAATTTACTATCAGGTTGGAGTCTAAGTTCTAAGTTCTAATTTCGCAAATATCGAACGTGATTACTGGTTTATTACGAAAAAAGGTAACGAAAAAAATGAGCTCCGTGCTTTGTGCAAACCTTTTTATATTAGCAATGGTGGATGGACCAAATAATTTTTCATCCTCCATGAGGTCAACCAAATCCAATCGAAACATCTCTAATTCGCATATCGAATCATTATTGTCTCATCCTTGGTCAAGCGGTGTCAGTGTTGTCAGGAAATGGAGTAAGATTTTCTGCGTCGCTACTCCCATACATGGTGTTAGCGGTTTATTTTACCTGTTTCGTAGATTCGCTAGATGGACCAAGTCCGGTCCCCAATTGTTTAATCTAATATGCGAGTATCAACCGGCTATTTCGCATTTTGCACTACTCTTGCCCGCCGATATTTGACATAGATTTGTTTACTTTATATTATCCGATACAAGACCTCTGCGATGTTTGTGCTGGACGCACCGAGCCGCTTCGGCTAGTTTGACTGCACTAACACCGTAAACGAAGGAAAAGAATCGCGGACGTAACAGAATATAATCGCTAAGCTTTGTGTAAAATACAGATTGCACAGGTCTACAAAATTGGGGGATCTTGTGCTTTGAACTTTGAATGACGTTTTTATAGGATTTTGATGCGCTGGAAACGACTACGATGTCCGTTTTTTTTCATCACCCTCAATTTTTTAATTAATTGCAAAAACAGCTTTTTTCAAACTTGACTTCTTTATGAATTTTTTCTAGTTAAAGATGTAACGACCCTACCTCACGCGCGGACGGTTTGCGGTACGGAAACGGGCGCGAAAGATCGCCTGAAAGAATTAGACGTCGTTTAGTGGTATGTGAAATAAAAAGCGTTTATTCTTAAGATAAAAGACGCGATGGGACCAACATACGTCTCATGTACTGCGACGTTCTTTTTCTGCACTCGCCAGGCGCAGGAGAATACGCCCAATAAAAAGGGAAAAGGAGGGCGGTAAACAAAAATCTCTCAACGTAATTAGTAATTGGGCGCGATCTCTCGCGCCACCTCACAAAGAGCGGTAAATACGTGACACGGCAAGACGAATATCGCTGCCCGCGGCCTGCTCCGCAAGTGGCAGAGGGGCGTAGTTCTTAAGTGTAGTGGGGAAGGGGAGGGAAACGCAATCACAACGCCATGGGTAATTTTAACAATAATAGGTAATATATTTTAAAATACTCAGAGACACAGTGAATGAGTACAGGGAATTTGCGAAAGTTACGCAGTTGCACGCGGTAGTGGAGGCTCTTAGAATAATCGGGAAGATAGAAATTTAACGGACGAGACGGATTAACGCGATCGGCACGTGAATTAACGGAGACGCAATCTCGCCACTCGGAAACGTCCCAAAAAGATCGAGAAATCACCAAATCGCAGAACACATCGAGACGGGACGAATTACAAAATACGCGGCACGACAATTATGACGACATAACAACACGCGGCGCGACAATGATCATCACGTAAACTCGCACGGCGAATAATACTCTCCTCGCACATAAAATCCGCATGGGCGTCACGCCCCCGACGGCAGTACTCACTCGCGACTAATAATCCCGACAATTATCTCGCGGTCTTTCGATTGCCGGCGGCTCTCGCGGCAACTCCGCGGCGTTGCGAATCTCGCGGAGATCGAACGGTATCAAGCCTCGCTGAGACCGAACCGCGCGAATTCCACACACCAAGCGATCCCGCTATTACAAAAAACTCCCCGCGACGGGTTCGGTCGGAGTACAATCCTGTTCCGAAATCCCCCGGTACGGTACGGTACGGTGCGATAATCCTTAATACTACGGCTCGATACGAGACGACAATTCACAATTACGCGGCATAAGACGATACGCGATTTTACTTACAATCTAGACAATACGCGTGACTGTCGGTGCCCTTACCCCGAGAGGGACTTAACGATTCTTGAGCTGCGATCGATCTCTCTAGAAGTGTCGTCACTTCGGCACAGTTAATTACTCGCGGGATGTTTCGCTTCCATAAGTGCGGTATACGGTAAGACTACGGGAATTGCACGGAGATCGACCCTCGCTCAAAGACTTAACTTACGATTACCGGAGCGGCGGCTTACAATAGGAAAATCGGCAGGCGGTAGTCCTCGACTCCTGGGCTGTACCCGCGTTGTGATGGCGCACACAACAGTGATAAGCCGATCCGCGCTTTCCGGCTCGTCGGGCTCCGCCGAATTTCCTCGTGACATCACAACGTCCCTCTTCGCCAATTTACGCCGATGATTGGTTCGCGTTCTCACGCGCATCCTTCTCGCTCCTAGCGGTAGTCTTTCTTGAGCGGTGCGTCTTTCTCCCTTGCTCCGGTACTCACGATTTGCCCTCTCGCTTTCTCTTGGTGCCCCGCGCCGTTGTCACGTTGTGTGGCGACTGCCGCTCTTTTACTCAGCGGTCGGCGGGACGGATGGGACGTTCCGAAATCTTTCCCGGCGTTGACGCTCCAAGTTCGACGTCTATCCCCTGCTGCGATCGTCGGGCTGGCCAGGCCTTTGACAGCATTCTCCGGGATGCTGGCTCAGCGGCCTGCAGTCCGCTGGTTTTATTCGGAGGCTCCTCCGGCAAGATTTGCTACAATAAAGGATGGTTTTAATACAGGCGGTATTCGGAAAGATAGGCGGTAGTACTAGATAGGCGGAACCGCAACTTAGCTTTCCGGCGCGGATTCGGCGGCGGTGCGACTTCCGTCGTTCCTTCAGCTTCTTCGTCGATATCTCCGCTCGGATCTTCGTTGGGCACACACAATTCGCATTGCCGTCCGCTCGGGTTTCGCCGTTTCCGATGCGTCCTAGCACTCTTAATAAAGTCCATTTTACATTGCACAAACAAAATACACGGAGAATTAGGATTACAAAGCGGTAAGACGCGGTAATAAAACGGGGCAATCGCGTCCTCCTCTCCCTCTCGGGGGGGGGGGGGAGAAAGAGGCGCAGCCCAGGGTACCCTCTACGGTCTTATCGCTCTCTGGGACGACGCTACGGAGCATCACGTCACAGTACATACAGTCGATGAGGCACAATAATGTTGGCGGCGTGCTTACAGAAACTACGGAGACGCAATCGGACAGTAATTAATCGCGTAACTTGAACTAAAACTAGAAAACGGAAAACGCGCGGACGGATGTGACAATGAACTTCGTGGATGAAAATACAGAAATCTATTTACAAACTCTATATACAGAGAACCTGCTATGCGAGACGCGGTTTGCAGAATGGCGTAGGGTTATTTTCTTGGAATCCAGGCGGCCTTGTTATTGTGGCCGTGAAACTATACTAACGCGTGACGCGACGCGTGATGCGGTAAGACGGAGCGCGGCGCGTACATGGATCCGTGTAATCGTCGTCGGTTTCGCGCGGCCCGTCGCGAGGCGGTTAATACCGCTGCAGCAATCGCCGGAAGACACTACCCCACGCTAAGTACGCTTGGTGGAGGCACGGAGCACCGTACCCCCTTACGCGAGGTAGCGTCGAACTCGGGAGGCTGAGAGGATTGTCCTGCGCCAAGTGTCTTGACGGGGCCCAAACACTTGAGTCCGTTGCGGCGAGTCGGAAAGCGGAATCGGAGTCGGTTGCGAACCAAGTGCCTTGGCAGAGACTGAGGCGCTCGATCTCAATTGCAACCTGGGGAGCTTCTGCTTGGCGGACCGGCCAGAAGCGGACAAGGTCTTTGCGTCCGGCGGACGTCGCCTTATATACCCGAGAATCGAGGCGATGAAATGTGCGACGTGTTGCGGCGAAACGATCCGGCGGCAGTACCCGCCGGCAGATCCCCGCCACTCGATCTTGAGTCTTCTCGTTTCAGGCCACGCGCGTAGAGCATGGCTGCAGACGGCGATGGAACGAGAGCGCGTGCGTGCGGAGATGCGAAGCGTGCGGGAGCGCTCGCTTGCTAGCTCGATCTTTGGTTTGCTTATTAGGCGCTATGCGCCGATTATTGCCGTCCTGTTGTTTGGCCGGACGGCTCGGACGGTTAAACAGTCCAGCGAGGGCGTCGGAAGGCGGTTCGTTACAAAGAAAAAATGATAGCAAGGTCAGCTTTACGACATTTTACGCAGAAATATTCCCACAATACAGAAAATATTTTTTTGCCTCTTATAAAAATGTTTTATGCAAACCGTAAACAAAAAACTTTAAAAAAATTGTGAAAAATCGTAAAAAAATGATAAATTTTGAAATATAAAACCAAATAATTACAAAACAAAAAATCTTACAAAATGTTTGACTTTTTCTGCAAATTAGCTCTATGTTTCTAATTTAATTCTTTTTTTGAAAAATTAATTTCCGACTATTTGTTAAAAAATTATTGAATTTAAACCATAAATGCATCCCGCGAGCGTTACCTACGGTGCGCGACATCATCTCGCATCTGACTAACTACCATCGAATAAAGTTCAAGAAGTTATAAAATTATATGAGATCATGTTGTGTATAGTTTTTTTTGTCACTGATTTGAAAATAAACAAATCCAAATGGCGGATTCAATATAGAAGACAAGAATTTAAAAAATGCGTATAAAGAACATGAACATCGATGTCTGATGGTTTTGTAAGTCTCGTTTACAAACTTACGTTTTCAAAATACAGGATGCGTCAAGAATCGGCAAAATCGGCAAAAATCGGGTAAGCCATAAATCGCTACAAATGAAGACATCTCGATAAAAATATTACAATCATTTGTAGAAGATTCTTGTATCTCTATACGAAAAGTTGCCCAAGCTCATGACTGTAGCTATAAATCTGTTCTGCGCATTCTCAAAGATTCCAAATTTCACCCATACAAAATTAATCTTGTTCAGGAATTATTCGTACATGATTTTGATTGCCGAATTACGTCAAATTTTGTGATGTAATGATGCAAAAAATTGATAATCAACCAAAATTTCAAAACAAGATTGTTTTCTCAAAACTACATTTATGTTAAATGGTTGCAGTAAATAGATACAACAGTCGATATTAAAGAAATTCTAATCTGCATTGGATGAGACAATCCAGAAGCCAATATTCACAAAAACTAAATGTTTGGACGGAAATAGTTGGACAACACATAATACCATTTTTCATTGATGACAATCTGACAGCATAAGAGTATGAGATCATTCTCCGAAACGATATTACACCAACTCTTCGCCACATTTTCCGTCCAGATTTTGATTCACTTTGGTTTCAGCAAGACAGTGAGCCTCCGCACTTTGGATTACAAGTGCGGAATAGTTTGAACAACACATTTCCTGAAAGATAGATAGGAAGAAGGGGCAAAATCGAGTGGCCACCCAGATCATCCGACTTGTCTTCCTTGAACTTTTTCCTTTGGGGTTATTTGAAAAAGCGAGTCTACAAAGTTAAATCTCAAAATCTCAATGACTTGTGACTACGAATTATCGACGAAGTGGCATTAATTACTCCAGAAACGCTGCAAAACGTAACAATCAGTTTCTAGCCTATCTTCTGGCCCACTGTCAAACTGTAAAAGGTCGACAGTTCGAAAACTTACTGTAAACACACATACATCCACCTATCTACGTATCCAGACACGCACACACACGCACACAGGCAGGCGCGCGCGTGAAACAGAGAGGATTTGGAGTCATAAAATATTGAGGGAGTGACGAACCCTGACCTCCGTTACACACACACACACACACACACACACTCACGCACGCACGCATGCACGCACACACACGGGGTCTGATAACCGTTACGTTCTTGCCGTAGACCCTGGATAATGCAATGAACGATAATGCAATAAACAAGAAAATGCAAATTTTTGTTTTATGATCATCACTTTCAATTGGAGAATCGTAGCAAACTTTTTCACAAAAGATTTTTTTTGTCTTTAAAATAAGCTCTCAGTTGACCTATTATGCTATTTAAGATTTTTAAGTCACTCCGCCCTCATGCCCCAAGGAGACAGATGGGAGATGCCATCCTGCACAAAAAATCAAGAGGCGCGGCCGCGTCTCGTGCCAATTTAAAAAAAAAAAAAAAAAGCGAAAAGACCGAGCGCCTCTTTTACGCGAGTCAACGAGTTTAAGCATAACGAGATTAACAGATATCAGTAACGGCCGAACTCAAGTTCTGAGTAGTCTCAATCGATAGCTTGGGAACGAATTGCATAATAAAAGTGTTTTTATTTTTTCTCTCCGCGCTCTATGAGCGGAGATATCGCGATGCAAATTTTAAAGTTTTCGATTTCATGTATAAGAAACGTCATTGTTTTCATTATTATTATCGTCGTCGTCGCCTTCAAGAATTCAACCTTTCACATTTTTGACACAGAGTGGCGTTGGCATACGAGGTGTGATCAAAAAGTAAGGTGACTTTTCATTTTTATAAAAAAATATTTATTTATTCATCCAAAATTATGTAATTCCATTCAAAATAATCCCCCTCTGATACAATGCATTTGTGCCAGCGCTTTTTCCAATCGTCAAAACATTTCTGAAATGCACTTTTGGGTATTGCCTTGAGCTCCTCCAGCGATGCAGCCTTAATCTCCTCAATCGTCGCAAATCTTCGTCCTTTCATAGGCCTTTTCAATTTTGGGATGAGGAAAAAGTCGCAGGGGGTCAAGTCTGGTGAATACGGTGGCTGAGGCATGATGATTGTTTTTGGCCAAAAAAGTACTCACTAGTAACGACGTGTGCAGGTGCATTATCATGGTGCAGAATCCATGAATTTTCTTTCCACACTTCCGGACGTTTTTTTCTTATTGATCACGCAAACGCCGCATAACCTCAAGGTAATACTCCTTGTTACGTCCTACCGTACGACCTTGTGGTAGGAATTCTTGATGCACAACGCCATGGTAATCAAAGAAAACTGTGAGCAAAACCTTCACATTCGAACGAACTTGGCGTGCCTTTTTCGGTCTTGGCTCTCCTGGGCTCTTCCACTGGGATGATTGGGCTTTGGTTTCGACGTCATAACCATATACCCATGTTTCGTCACCAGTTATAACCCTTTTGAGCAGATTAGGATCATCATTGACGTCGTTCAACATGTCTTGGGCGATGTTCATGCGACGCTGCTTCTGATCAAAATTAAGCAGTTTTGGAACGAATTTCGCTGACACACGTGTCATACCCAAAACATCCGTTAAAATTGATTGGCATGAGCCAAACGATATGTTAAGATCATCAGCTATTTCTCTAATCGTGATTCGATGATTTTTCAACACAATTTCTTTCACTTCCTGAACATTTTCGTCGGTTTTTGACGTGCGGGCGTCCAGAGCGAGGTTCATCGTTAACATTTTCTCGGCCCTCTTGGAATAACTTATACCATTTATAAACATTTTTTTGCTCAAAGTTGACTCACCGTACGCCACTGTCAACATTTCAAGAGTTTTTGAACACTTAATACCATTTTTTACACAAAAATTAATACAAACTCTCTGCTCCATTATTTTCAACAGCAAAAAATCGCCGAGCACGCAAACACGAGTCTAACCTTTATGCCTCTCACATAAAAACAACATGCTATATAGTCAAAACTGTGAACATATGATCGTGACGAGTGTACCAATACAAAAAAAAAAATTTTGAAATTAGAGTGTACAGAGCGCGCAAAATTCAAAAAGTCACCTTACTTTTTGATCACACCTCGTACATTAGCTGTATACAATTATGGTGTACTTGTGGTGTATGTGGTGTAGTACTTCTTGACATTATGACCGCCGTGACAGGTTTTCTAACCTGATTATGCGTCAATCGTCAACAATAATAATTTCTGTTTTCGGGGCAGTCCGACACTTTTTAATCAATGCATCCGTTTCGTCGTGTAAAACCGCGTCGATTTGATCGATCGAGTCTATTCATTAATAGAAGGTTGCAGGTAAGTTATTATATATTTATTTCTTTTTATATATACGTCAATCAATTTATTTCTTGTTTTTGTAAATATAAAGCTGAATTCGGTGTTGGAAATGAGTAACAGTATGCAGAAGTACTCAGAAGTCAGGAGCAGACTTCAAAAAGTTTTCATCGTTTTGAATTTGCTGTACTGCCCACTGACAAAACAATTGCCGTTCAACAAAACAATGCATATATATATATAAAATAATACTCGGAAACACTCGGCGTGTATTCCCGAACGCAATGTAAAGCCCGTGTCCCACTACGTATTGCGGATGCGGATCGAATTGGGATTGCAAATCGCGAATTAAAATGCAGCCAATCAAAGCGAGGCAGTTTCAGATCCGGATTGCGAATCGTAGAATAAATGATTCTCTATTTGCTGCATTCTAATTTGCAATCTGCAATCCCAATCCGATCCAGAATTGCCGCTGATGCGCCAATTTGCAACACACCGCTGCCAGAAAGAACAACACTCGCTAGCACCTGTTGGCACTTACTCCCCCATCGGCCTGCGTCAAGCAGCCGAGGCGCCGGGGACTTTTTCTGTCTCTTTCTCTCTCGAGCGGTCTCTCTCCTTCTCGACCTATTCTCTTCTGACTCGAGCGTTCTCTTTCTCTTGTATTACAGACACAGCTCTTGGCCCATAATAGGTCCATAATACTCTTAAGAACTACGCCCCTCTGCCAGTTTCTGAGCAAGCCGTAGGTAGAAATACTACTGTGTCCAAAAAGTAAGGTGACATTGCATTTTAAATCTCCCGCTCGCACGGATTTGGAGGAATAAAATTTTTTTTAGGTTGGTAGGACTGTCTTTGACATCCAAGAGAAGTAACACGTCAAAATATCCATTAGTGTTTGAGATACGCATTGTTTTGTGAGCTGCTAAAAGTGAATTTCTCGTTTTTTGCCATGTCTACATTTGTTGAGCAAAGAATTTGCATTAAATTTTGTTTGCGGAATCAAATTTCTGCTGCAGAATCGTTGCGGATGCTGCAGAATGCCTTTGGCGATAAGGTTATGTCGAAAAAAAATGTATACAAGTGGTACAAAGACTTCCATGAAGGTCGAGAACGTGTTGAAGACGAGGAGCGTTCTGGGCGACCATCAATCGCAACCGACGAAGCTCACGTCCAAAAAATTAAAGATTTGGTGTTGGAAAACCGTCGTTTAACCATTAGAGACATTTCTGAGATTGGCATATCAAAAGGCTCGGTCAATTCCATTTTGAAGGATGTGTTGGCTCTCAAACGCGTCAAATCTCGACTGGTACCAAAATCATTGAATTTTTTGGAAAAAAGGCGCCGCGTTGAAGTGTGTGAAGCAATGCTTTCCGACTACATTGACAAGACAAAACGCATTATCACTGGAGATGAGACTTGGAACTACTCTTACGATCCCGAAACAACCGACCAATCGAGTGAATATCGTGCCAAAGGTGAGCCGAGACCGAAAAAACCACGTCAAAGTCGCTCAAAAATCAAGGTTATGCTGACTGTTTTTTTCGATTATCGTGGTGTTGTGCATTACGAGTTCCTTCCGCCGGGCCAAACAGTCAATAAGGAATATTATTTGAACGTTATGCGTCGTTTGCGTAACGCTATCCGACAGAAGAGGCCGGAATTGTGGCGAAACAACACTTGGTTTTTGCACCACGATAATGCACCGTCACACACTGCGCTGATTATTCGTGATTTTTTAACCAAAAACTCGACTAATATCGTTCCACAACCACCGTATTCACCTGATTTGGCTCCATGCGACTTCTGGCTATTCAGCAAACTCAAGCGGCCGCTCCGGGGACACCGTTTCGAGTCGATAGAAGAGATTCAAGCCGCTGCGAAGAAGGAGCTAAAGGCCATTCCTGAAATCGATTATTACAACTGTTTCGAAGATTGGAAAATCCGTTGGAATAAGTGTATTATATCAGGGGGGGATTACTTTGAAGGGGACGAAATTGATTTGCAAGAATAAATAAAGAATTTTCGAAATAAATGCAATGTCACCTTACTTTTTGGACACAGTAGTATACGTCTTGCCGTGTCGCGAATTTTCCGATTTTTATGAAGTGGCGCAAGAGATCGCGCCAGGCGCCCAATTATTAATTACGCTTTGAGGAATTCCCTCCTTACTGCCCCCTTTTTATTGGGCGTACTCTCTGCGCCTGGCGAGTGCAGGAAAAGTACGTTGCAATCTACATGTGAAACTTTGTTGTCGGCAATTTGATTACTACCCTAGTAGTAATTTTCTGCAAGACTGCAGTAAAACTTGCAGCAAATTTTTGAAAGATTCTGCCAACAAGACTATCTGCTTCCTCATTATACTCAATTCTTTTGAAAGATTCTACAGTCAAATTGTTGCAAGAAATTTGTATTTATCTGCTGCAATGTTTGCAAAATTCTTTTATCAGAATATTAATATAGTCTCAATATACTTTCCTGCCGAAAATGTGCAATTAAAACCGATTTAAAAAAATGTAATCTGGAATTAATCGGGATTTCTGTACCAAAAATATAAAATTTTATGTGGAACAGCGTTCCATACACACATCATATTTTAAAAGAATGAGAGCGAGTATTCGTCTCGATGTTACAACATGTAGTTCCTAAAGGCTCACTGAAATATGAACCATGGTATGAATTGGAGAATCGGTCACGGTGGCGCCTACATATAACGCCTATGGCCACACTTAACTCACGAGAAATCCCTCGCAGTGTGGCTGCCTATCGGTGGCGCAAGCACATTTGTTCACGTGAAGTCTTACACACGGCGGGACCGAATATTCTCATGTCACCAAATTGTCGATAATAAGCTGCAACTTAGAATCTTTAACAATATTCACCAAATATTCTACTTCTTGTATTAAACTTTTGATATAATACGTGCCACCATTTTGTTAACATATTGCTGTCATTATGACATATATGAATGTAAACTCATGACGAGCCGACAGTTTGCTGTCAACATAATATGTTATTATTAATAAACGTTTGCTCTTAACATTTTATTAACTGATGTCATGTTTTTGCTCTTCTGTTGCTGACTCAGTTTTACGTTAAATTTTGTAGCCAGCAAATTTCCTGCAAATTCACAACAATACATACAATGCATTAATTTGCCCGATGTCTTGAATTTAGCTTGGTTATCTGGGAAGTTTGTGATATGATTTGCTATTTAATTGTTTTGATTTTATAGATACAAAAGTACTGAAGGTGACTAGTTATTAAATAGTCGAAACGTTTACTTTATTTACATTGGTATTTATTTTGTATTGGCGCACAACACCCTGCACGGCCCTGAAGCTCTTCTTGTTTCATTTGAATAACAACGTGTATTTTGAGTTCTACTGGTTAGTGAGATATAAAGTTCCGCACACGGTTTACCGGTGTGCAATTTGCGTCACAAAATTGCGGAATCTTACGCAAAGCGACTAAATTATCAGCCAACGCCGTGCGGTAATGATATGCGGAAAGATTCAACAACTTCGGCGAGACGGTCGCCGTGAGAGAGGGCGCACACGACAAAGATGGATATTTGCATGCTAGACAACGGATCTCTCAATTCTTTCGCTAATGCTATTATTTCAAATTCTGCCCGGAAAAATACACATAATTCACACATGTAAACACGCGGACTTACAATACAACGACGGCAGTGGCGGTACAGGCGCGCATACCGAAAAAGTAAAAATTACGTGAAACGGCGCGAACGAGCAGACGCAACGGTTGCAAAAATCGTGACTCTAATAGACTTTGCAATACCATACGCAAATACAAGATGACTACTGAAGACACTACTCCAATTAGCTCGCCGCGGCGTCACCCGCATTCAATCGCAAAATTGGTGACTTTACAATGTTGATGATGCTCGTCTCACCCTTCGGCGGGGACGCGGCACGGAACTTCTCTTCTGCTTCCTTGGAATTTGATGCTTTAGCTAACAAGGTAACTACCTCCGGCCCGGGACACGCTCACAGCACAAGAGAGCATCCATCCTCGATTCTGCGAGAGGCCCGCAGCGTCGGTCCCACTTATCGCTTCCGTATTAACTGTTATCAGGCGGCGAGATCCTAGCGGTGTGCGCGTTGCTCTGTCGCCCTGCGCTTCTGACGTCGATAGCGCGCGAAGCTCAAATTCGACAGGTAACCTTTTGTTCACGACGTTCCTCAAGAATTGATATCGGCCGGCCTTGTTTCTGGTGACGGATGGCCACCGTCTCAGGACCGTGGCGTCTCCTGTGCTCGCCTCTTTGCCTTCTAGAGTCCAACCGAATATTCGGTTTTGGTTTTGGCCCGTTTCGACTAAAAACTGAAGATTTAGCTAATAAATCTTATCCAAGGCTTCAGTTGTCCTCATCAGTCAAAAATGAGTGAGTCAAGCAAATATAACCAATTTAAATATTATCTTTGTAAAAAAACATTCGATTATTGGATAGAGAAGTGTCATTTCCTTCGACACAGTCACGGGGAAAATACCACTGCAGATTTGGCAAACCGCCGGTGATGTAACGTCCTCCCGTTTTTTGCTGACTGATGAGGATGAGATTCTGTATATATTGCGCTAAAGATGACTCAAAATGAGTCGAAACGTCCGTAGTTATTGTAATTCGATATGAAAGTAGCACGTTGAAATTATTTGTTGACAAGAAATAAACATTTGCGCACTTGTACCCGCACTGACTTTTATTGGCCTTTTTGACGAAATTTAATTATTTTCGAATAAAAAAATCACAAACGAGCATATGCACTAGATGCGGCTACTCAATCATTGAAAGTTACCTACGAGTTAGTGAAGTAGACAGCTGCGTTATTGAGATAAATCATAATTTATACTTTTTGACAATTTTCTTATGATTTTATCTCGTTTATTTATTCGTAACATTAGTATTAAATTGTAGTACTTCTCTTGTAAATATATGTGTTTTTGACAAAGGGAGGACCCGACATGAATCTCACCGATTTTATTAAAATTGTATAGGTGTGTAATATTCACTCACACCTTTATTGTAGTAAAGCCGTTCGTTGCAAAAGTTAGGCATTCTCGAGAAAATGACGATTAAATATTTCCATCATCCTATAGTACCGTTACAGAAGAACTATTCTTAAGAAAGCGACATGGCGTAGGACATTAGGACGTTGACTGATACGATTGGAATCCCAGTTTCGATCTTCGCGGATGCAATTTTTTTATGTTATATTTTTGAATTATTAGGTGTTGGAATTAATTCGTAGCGTTTTACGAGAGATGGCGGGGATACTACAGTTTTCTGTTTTTACCGTCAGAAGCAAATTTATCTTAAATCAGTTGTTAGGTTAGGTGTTATTTTTACGACATCTTCACTTGTTAATAACATCAAGTTATAATTATTTAAATATGTCTAAATTTATACCAAATAAAGTGTTTTTGCGAGGAGTTTTATTACATTACTTTCATATGAATAAAACTGCTGCGGAAAGCCATAGGATTTTAGAAGAAGTTTACGGTGAGCAAGCTTTAGCTGAACAAACGTGTCGGAAGTGGTTTGCGCGATTCAAGAGCGGTGATTTCGACTTAGAAGACAAGGAACGACCTGGACAGCCAAAAAAGTTTGAAGACAAAGAATTGGAGACATTACTTGAGGAGAACTCAACTCAAATGCTCGAAGAGTTGTCCACATCGTTGGGGGTTGACTTTTCAACAGTGGGAAAACGACTTAAAGCGTTAAGGATGATCCAAAAGGAAGGACATTGGATCCCATACGAATTAAAGCCGAGGGACGTTGAAAGGCGTTTTTTGACTTGCGAGTTACTGCTTCAACGGTACAAAAGAAAAAGTTTTTTACATCGGATTGTTACGGGTGATGAAAAGTGGATATATTACGATAACCCCAAGCGCAAAAAATCATGGGTTAAGCCTGGACAACCATCATCATCAGTACCAAAACGTAATATTCATGGATCTAAGCTTCTTCTTTGCATTTGGTGGGATCAACGGGGTGTGGTTTACTACGAACTGCTGAATCCGAATGAAACCATCACTGGGGATCGTTACCGACTGCAATTGATGCGCTTGAGTCGGGCATTGAAGGAGAAACGGCCGGAATGGAGCGAAAGGCACGACAAAATTATTTTGCTGCACAACAATGCTAGACCGCACGTCGCAAAGCCAGTGCAAACGTACCTGCAAACACTGAAATGGGAAGTCCTAACCCACCCGCCGTATTCTCCAGATATTGCTCCTTCGGATTATCACTTGTTCCGGTCGATGGCCCATGGTTTGTCCGCGGAGAAATTTACTTCTTATGAAGAATGCAAAACTTGGATTGATTCATGGATCGCCTCTAAGGACGAAGCGTTTTTTCGACGGGGTATCCGTCTCTTACCCGAAAGATGGGAAAAAGTTGTGGCAAGCGATGAAAAATATTTTTAGTAATGTATTTTTATATTTAAACTTAGAATAAATCATTGTTTCTCTCTAAAAAAAACGCTACGAATTAATTCCAACACCTAATATATATAATTTTTAACTGTTTTTAATTATTTAATATAAAATGTTATGTTTAAAAAATAAAGGAATTTAAAAATACTTTTTTATTATTTAATTAAATTAAAATTCAAGACAACAATGCAACGCACAACACCACAAGGAGAATTTGGAATCTTTAAATACTGTGGAATTGATGAACCACGGGGTCCTTATCCTTGTGGTATGCAAATACACACACAAATAAGTTTTCAAACCATCAACATGTCTTGGATAGAATTGTAGTGATTTGCATTGATAATAACGGCATTGCAATTCATAATTTATTATTATCTCGTAAAAATCAATTTTTCTACAAATTGGCATAACTTTTCAAAAAATTATCGTATCGAGTTATGCAAAAACACATTATGAAGGGAAAATTTCAAACTTTTACGCTCTTTTTACCTCATTGAATTACGTCAACTGTTTCACTCCACACAACTCTAGAAACTTCACGTTTTATCTATCGATGTTGCAAGTTCTCGTTACGTCATTGGCCATTAGCAAATTAATCATGCCACTTAATCGGCATTTTCAAAGTACAATCTTCAAGCTTTAATTTCATTTTTGAAACATACCTGTATCATAAATATTTCCTGTTTTACAAGCGTTTGAAGTTTATTAAATTTTTCTTAAACTTTAGTATACCGCTTCTATACTAGGCAGTATATAATAAATAGAGTAGCTCAGAGATAGTTTCCTCGTCAACGGTACAAACACAAATGAGAAAGAAACCATAGCCGGTATGTATTAGAGAGGTCACAATAATAATTATAACTTGTCTAAGATCGCAGATTAGACATAATCTAGAAAGTTTATATCTGTTTGTAAATTCAGACTCTCTCTCTCACTCACTCACTCACTCACTCTCTCTCTCTTTCTCTCTCTCTCTCTCTCTCTCTCTCTCTCTCTCTCTCTCTCTCTGAGATTTAATATATAACATCTTTGAAGTAAGTTGTTTGAAAATATTTTTTGTAACTTTGAGAATTCATACATTATCCCAATCAAAATCATTACCGCAATGCAACCTATGATCAGTGATAACAGAATTAATTGTCGTGTTTCTGCAAATATGTTGACGGTGTTCAGACATTCTCGTGTTTAATTGTCTCCCCGTCTCGTCCACATAGGAAGCATTAAAATAATTACATAATATTTTAAACAATAAAAATTGTTTTCATTAGTTCAACTATTGTACCATATTGATTTTTTTCTAGTTATATTCTTATTTAAACGTATAACAGAAAAGTTATTCCAGATGCTATTTTGCATTTGTAAAAATCAGCAAAAACCTATAATTTTATGTTTTTATACAAGGTGTTTGCAAACTTACTGATGTGAGAACATAGAAATGAAAAGAGTCTTATATCATTTTGCAATATTTGCTATAATTATCGAATTATAAAATAAAACGTCTAAACCATTGTGCGGTGACGCCGCGCCATCGTGCCTAGCTTGTAGCAACCGCGCGTTGTTGTCTAAATTAACACGGCGCGACGGTCTAAATTCGCCGCATAGTGTGTACGTACATTGCAAAAATCCAATGTATTATTTTAGCTAAAATTTCTTTTTACACATTTGATAAATAACATATTTAATTTTTGCAGTGTAAACAATGCGTCACCTTTCTTGCCGCGCGCCGTTGCTTACGAGCTAGGCGCGATGGCGCGGCATTACCGCACATTGACTCAATTTTATTTTATAACTCAAAAATTATAGCAAATATCGCAAAATGGTATAAGGCTTTTTGTCTCTTTTCATCTTCTCTATTTTCTCAAAGCAGTTCCCTAGTTTGCAAACACCCTGTATAAATAAATATACTTTACAAATTGAACAAGAATGTCTTCTACGGTCGCAGTTAGGTTTTCGTGCTTGTATTGTTTGTGTGATTTTTTTATATATTTTTCTCAAGTTTAGTATATAAAAAGACATTCTTGTTCAATTTGTATGATACAGCAACGGTCAAAATATCTCTCTCTACAACTTTAAATATACTTTAATTACATGTTTCATCTTTTCGATAACATGTATTGACTTGATCTATCAGTGACATACATGTATTAACACAAAGTGTTCACAAATCACAAGGAATCAATTTGCAGAAGTCGCAGAAGTCAAGCAACATTTGGTGTAATTACGCCATGGATGGATGACCGCCCTGTCCTAAGTAGGGTGCCAAACGAATTGGTGATGCTGCAAAAGAAGGAGGCGGAGAAAAAAAGGAGGATCGTGTCTAGTACGCGTGGCGTGTGGCGACCCCGAGGGGGGCCAATGCGGCAGTTCCGCGGGGCGAAGTCGGTGACCCTGTCGGGAGAGGAGGGTGGGGAGCGTTTGTGACCTCTCCCTTCTCTCCTCCCATTAATATGACAATGGTTGCATCGACACCACCGCTTCGACGGCGTACTGTGGCACCGGGAGTGAGGCGGTGTTTCCCCATTCACACATTGTATAAATATCCGGCTTGGAACAAAGACGGCCGAGTCCTTCGGGAGGCCCTAGGGTTCGGAAATGAGAAGAAACTCTCCCCGGAGACTATGGTCAAGGTTATAATCTCCAAGCAGGAGTGGTAGAGAGCGGCAGCCTCCTTCTGCGAGACTGTGATCGACCACTGTAAGGGTTTAGTCGGTAAGAGTCCGACATAACTCTTCCCCCGAAGGGAAAGGGTATCCCCACAGATTTAATTAATTTATAAGGATTTCCTCAAAGAAGAGGGTCGGCGGGGAAAAGCCCCACATAACCACCAGGCCTCCCCCGGGGCTTGGGGTATGCGGTAACGCATTTCCTCTCCGTTGTAAAATAAAAAGGGGGGGTCAGGTCAGGTTAAGTTTCCCCTCCCGTAGGGCTCTGGAGTCGTTTCGGGGCCTCCCGAGGCTGCGGATCGACTCTAGATACAGGAATTGGCGTTCCTGCGGTTTCCCGAGCTCGCTAGGGGTCTCTCGTAGGCCGTAGACGCAGGGATCTCAGCGATTCTGGCGCCCGAGCTGACACACCGTAATCCATCACGTGCTGAAATTACGTGCGGGATGGACCGGGGACCTTGGCTTCACCACCCGGGTCGCGAGGAATCAACCTCTCTAAAAAATCAAGGAGGCGGCGTCTGAGATGCCGCGTTTCGCGCCTCAGACGCCATGGTGGTGAGTCTTTCGTTTAGTGTACAGTGATCGTCGCGGCGGGGGGTCGGGTCGCTTTCTCCTTGCAGAATCCTGGAGCGATCTTCTGGTCGATGGTTAAATCTCGCGTGTTGACCCGCTGGTTGTCGATGTCTCCGGTTAGCCCGGATGCATCGACGCCGGGCCCTCGGGCCTAGGATCAACCCGTATACCGGTGCGACTGGTGCTTCCTCTCGGGGATGTTTCTCGTTAGCGCGAGGGCATCATCGCGAGGGGTGCTAGCTCTTGCCGAGGCCTCAAGTCGGGGGATCCCTCTGGGTGCCTGTCGGGATCGGAGGTCTCGTCTGCCCGCCGCAGTCCATTGTCTGGCGCGCGTCGATCGTTGGTCATCCCGGGTGTGCGCTTAACCTCGTTCACTTAGGTTTTGTTCTATGTTCTTCCCTGGTCGGCGCGTGCGATGTGTGTGTCGTCTACTAGAATCGCCTTGGGCCGCACAGTGTTCGAAAATCCTGATAACCTGGCCAAAACTTAATTTTTAAAGTTTTTATTTGAAATATAAAAACATACGTTATTGTAGGTATATATGTAAGCCAATTGTTTATTACATTAAATTTTATAATATATGTATTTTGTACGATTATTAACACGTCAAAGTTAAAGCAAAAATATTAATGTAAATTTTGTATATATTTATCATTGCTAATAAATTGTTTAAAAAATTTGGAAGTTAACGGGAGGTATTTATTGTATTTTTTTATCTATTTGAAGCGTTAAACTTTTTATTTTTGCATGAATAATCAACAAAAACAATTGTTTTTTGTTGGATTGAACTCAACAAAGAATATAAAAACTTGATCATTTTTCCATACAAATAGTGAAAAAAGTTAATGTTATCCCATCTCTACCCCTTTGATTTTAATTCCAGGAATTAAAAAAACATGAACACTTATTTATCCAATTAAAAAGTTCTGTGATAACTTGCGATCTTTATAAAAATTTTACGTGTTTATAAGAATTAATAATAATGCGAATACGAGAATCTTGGGATATTATCTCAAAATTTCTGAATTTTTAAACAAAAGTTATACCATTGCTCATAAAATATAAAAGTGTATATACAGGGTAAATCATAATTGGTTGTCCCAACGTATAATATTTTTATTTATATTCTGTATTTGAATTAATTAATATTATTTTCATTATTTTTTTAAGTTTATTTTTTTCGCGTTTTTCACTAGATAAAAATGCTTTATCTGGTAATATTTGTTTTATTACCAACCGCGCACATCACGCGTCTTTTTAAAGAGGGCGTGGGCGTTAGCGTTATCAGTTTTTTTTTTTGTTTATGTGTAATTTTTCTTTATTATTCTGTGTAATACTAAATAACCTATAATAAAAAGGTAAGTGATGAAGATACTTAAATTAATTTTCAAGCATTTAATTTATTATTTAAATAATTATAAAAATAGATATTGCTACATTATTATTTTCATGAAGAATATACTTATACATCTGTCATTACTGTAATCAAAGTTTTTATAGGTCTAAAAAATGAATAATCAAGAAAAAGAAGCGAGATCTACGAACTTGTTTGACATGTAAAGCAATCGAACGAGAAGAAAAGATCAATTATTATTGACAGTCTTAAAGAGAGATTTCATTGTCGGGATGAGAAACAAGCACAGCTTATTAAGTGGTTAAATTCTCATTTTTTCAATAAATATTTTGCAAAACGAAAAGCAATTCATCGAAATGAACGACTTTTTCTACAAAGAAATAAAGCGTGGCTGGATACGTACATCAAATTTACTTGCATAGATGAACAAGCAACTTCAGCTGCAAGTATGTAATTAATATAATTTTCGTTTCCACATTCTATTCTTCATTTTAATCCATTTAAATTTATTTTAATAAAAAGGTATAGATAAATAAAAAGATATAATAGATATTTTTAGATTTCTTGATGAGCTTTGTTAGCTTTGAAAAATTCACACACACGCGCACACAGATACAGACACACACACACACACACAGGCGCGCGCGCACGCACGCACGCACGCACACGCACATACACACACACGCACACGCACAATATAAAGAAAATTAGCCCAGTAAAATGAGATTTGAATTTGCGGTAAGGATTGCTCGCTTATTCCTAAAAATATTTATTGAAAATTATTTATTTGCAATTTTTTAGATGTCGGGTTAAATGGCCGACCTGCCAAAGAATTCAAAGCCTGTAGTAGCAGATCAAAACGAAGAAAAACAATGCACCTTTGTCAATCATATCCCGAAGAGCAATTGGTCTTTGCTGCTGGCATCAAAATGCAAGAAAACGGTAATACAGACAGGGCGAAACTTATTAAAGAGCTAACTAAAACGCCAACTGCTGCCACCGAAATTATTAAGGCTTGCGAAGAAAAGGAGTCAAGGAAGACAATTGTAATGTATACGCCAGAAGGAGCGCTGGGTTTCATGATCGACACTAAACAATCAGTTGCACATTATAAAGTCATGCGACAAGGTGCAAAAGAACGAAACGCTTACCCACCGTACGAAAAACTTCTTGCGGCAAAACAAAATTGTTATCCGTCCAAAAACGATATTATCATTACAAAGTCTTCTTCCGAGGTTAAACTGCAAGCACTTCTTAACATTACTTGTCAAAGAATTTTGGAATCGCAAATAAATATTCTTGTAAAATTTTCGAGTGAAGAAATTCAAAATTTAATCTTGACTTCAAAATGGGGATTTGGGGATGGCAGTAATGGCCAACCAAAATATAAACAAAAATTGAAAGACACAGAAGTCAATGACGCTAACATGTTCTTGACCTCTCTGGTACCTTTGCAACTTTCAAGCGTTGACAAAGTAATCTGGACAAATCCGAGTCCCAACTCCACTAGGTATTGCCGTCCTATTCGCTTTCAATACCGCAAAGAAACCGAGGAATTAATAAAAGGCGAAAAAGAACATATCGATAATCAGACTCTTCAAAATACTATTGTTTCATTGCCAGAAATTGAGATACCCTTGTCTGTAAAACACGACCTGAAATTAACTATGGTAGACGGCAAGGTGTGCAATTTCCTAACGGATACAAAAAGCACGCAACGATGTTTTATCTGCAGTGCTTTACCAAAAGAAATGAACAATATTTCTAAGGTTATGAAAAGACCAGTCAACGAAAACGTACTCAAGTTTGGATTGTCGCCACTTCACGCGTACATTCGTGTTTTCGAATATCTTGTACATATCGCGTATCGTCTCGATATACAAAAGTGGGCTGTCGTAGACCCCATCGATAAAAAAATCGTTGCTAATAAGAAAAAGATAATCCAGGATACATTTTGGAAAAAGATGGGTCTTTTGGTAGACTTCGTGAAACAAGGTGGTGGTAACACTAACGATGGCAATACCGCGCGACGATTTTTCAATGATCCTGCTCTTTCTGCCAGCATTACAGGATTAAAAATTAAAATCATCCAGCAGTTCCGCTTAATTCTACAAATTATTTCCACGCGACATGACATTAACATCAGTACTTTTAGAGATTTATGCATGGAAACTGCTCGTCTTGTTACTAACACTCATGGCTGGTATTACATGCCAGCATCCGTTCACAAATTACTTATTCACGGGACTCAAATAATTTCCAATTCTGAGCTGCCCATAGGATTGCTTTCGGAAGAAGCTCAAGAAGCCCGAAATAAAGATTACAGGTACTACAGAGAACATCACACAAGAAAGTCTTCCAGGATCGACACAAATGAAGATCTTTTGCACATCCTTTTGGTTTCATCCAATTATAAGTTCGAAGCGTAAAAACCTTATGTTATGCAAGGAAATTCCGGCGGAAATATTCCCGTTCCTTTTGATAAAAGAAAAAGAAGTGGAAACTTAAAATTATACTACGTTTTAATTATTTCTTGCAGTCTTAATTAATAACATACAATTATATAAGAAATAATAATGATATTTATTTTTATGTAAAAATACAATTACAGGAAACAACAACAACAATAATAATAATAGTAATCTTTATTTTTATGTCATACATACTCTAGGTATAAAAAAATTAAAAACCAATAGATGAATTTAGATTCTAAAGGATTAGATAATTAAGTAATTATTTGTTATTGCAAATAAATAATGTTTTTCAATAAATGTTTTTAGGAATAAGCGAGCAATCCTTTCCGCAAATTCAAATCTCATTTTACTAGGCTAATATATTTGAAAATTGAAACAAACAAAAACAACGACCTCGCAAATTCCTCTAAATCAAATTTGAAAAATATTTAGAATTTTTTAATGAATTATTTCGCCATATTGGATCCACCATTATATTTTTTTAAATTTTATTTTTTTTTATGTCAGCAACTCCAAAAACCCTTATATATCAACTTTCACACATATTGGTAAAGTTTTTGATGTTTTGCCTAGTTTTTCGGAATTTTCGAACACTGTGAGCCGGTGGTCCCCGGACTCCGGCCCGTAGTATCCCTCGGGGCGAGGGTGGAGTTCCCCTCGTAAAACAATATCCCATCTATGAACTACATGGCTAACGACAGGGATACATTACCGCGCAGGGGGGGTCGGATTCCCCAGGGCCGGCAAGGGGGGACTAGTGTCCCGGGTGCCCCCTTGTCGTTATCTTTCAACGGGCGGCCGCGCGGAGTGACCACACGCTCCGCCGGCTATCGGACTAGTGTGGTAATTAATGTACGTGTTCGTCCCCGCGCTAGGCGGATGGGCCAAGAGTCTGTTCCAATTCGATGAATAGACTCGAGGTCCAAAGCCTACCAGCGCAGCTTATGGCGTCGCCGACTGATGAGGGCGTTGACGTTGATGTAGCTCCACAGACTCCACCTCGTGAAGTCTTGCCGGCGTGGAGTCTGTGGAGGAGGTTTCCTCCTCCTCGAGTGACGGGGGGGTGCCTCCCTCGACGGGAGGGGTGGAGTCGAGCCGTCCCCGGTGGACGAGGCCTCTGCCCCGACCGTCGAGGGGGACACGATCCTGCTGGCCGGCGACTGCCGCAAGGCGCTCCGACCGTCGGTCGCCTCTGCCCCCGGCTCTTCTCCTTTCGAGGAGCGAGTGCTGGGGACGTTGGAGCGGCTGACGGCGACGGTGGAGGGCCTGGAGAGGCGCCTGGCGCGGGTGGAGACGGGGGCTGTCTCCGGCCGCCGTCCCCACCGACGCCAGGGGCAAGAAGAAGAAAAGGGAAGGGGGAAAGGAGAGTGCGGGAGCTCCGCGGGAGAAGCCTTACGTGCCCCCGCCGTGCCGGCGGCAGCGCCCGGCCCCGATACGCCTGCGAGCGATCGAAGCTGGGGCGAGGTCGTCGGCACCCGGAAAAAGAGGAAGGTGGACAAAGGGGGCCGTAGAGCCTCTCTCACTCGCCCCATGGGGGTCAGTGGTTGGGGGGTGTTTCCCCCGGAGTTCGGCTTTGGGTCGACCATCGGGGGTAGCGGCATCTGCCGCCCCCCCGGCGGCCGAACCGGAAAAGAAGAGGAAAGAGAAACAGGGTGGAGGTCCGCTGCGAAGCAAAGCGCTCGCAGCGAAGAAGATCGGGAGGCGCGTCCCAAAGTCATCGGCGATTCTGGTGACGGTGACTGAGGACGACGCCTCCTACGCAGGAGTAATGCGGCGGGCCAGGGAGGGCATTGTCCTCGGGGGCATTCTGCCGCAGGGGGGCAGTGGGCTGCTGGTTCGCCGAGCCTAGGCCGGGGGTCTCCTTCTGGAGATCCCCGGCGAAGATAGCAGGCTAGCCGCTGAGAAGCTGGCCTCAGAGATGCGCCGCGTCGCGGGGGGCCCGGACGTGCGGATCTCTTGCCCTCTGCGGAGGGTGGCCACGGCGGTCGCCGACTCCAGGTCATGCTTCGTGGCGGACCTCAAAGTGGGCCGGGTGACGCGCAGTCGGCGGGGGCTGGGCTCTGTGATAGTACAGTGCCCGGACGCCGCCGCTGCGAAAATCGCCCGGTCGGGGAGTCTGGCCCTGGGCTGGGTGGCGGTTTGCGTGGAGGTGCTCAAGGCACCTCCGCAGCAATGCTTTCGCTGCCTGGCCCAGGGACATACGCAGCACAGGTGCCCTGGCGGTGTCGACAGGGTCCGGTGCTGCTTCAACTGCGGGGAAGAGGGGCACACCCAGGCAGAACGCGCGAATAGGCCATTCTGCCCGGAGTGTGCCTCCAAAGGAAAAACGCACAACCACCGTCCCGGCAGTGAGAAGTGCGTGCGAGTTCCCCCGGCGGTGCGACCGGGAAAGAAGACTCCCCCTCCTCCACAGCGGGAAGAGGCTGGAGACCTAGAAGACGATCGGCCGCTGACCCCTCCGCCTCCCATCCCGCCCAGCGCTCAGGCCGTGGATGGTGGTGTGTCGGAGGGGCCAGTGGCCGATATTAACATGGAGGAGACCCCTCCCGTGGAGGAGGCCTCTGTCGGTGAGGCCTTCATCACGGGGGTAATAGAGATTCGGAGTCGTCCGGAGCATCGGGGTTCCGGACGAGTCCGCCGACTAAAAAGAGGTGCGAGGCACTCGACAGTGCCTCGCACCTCCTCCAGGCGAAGGTGGTGCTCGAGCCTCTCCCTCTCCCGCAACGGGAAAAGCGAGTGGGACGCGACTCGAGCACCCCTCTCAAGAAGGCGTTGAGACCCCGGGCGGAGAAGGCGTTGACGCCTTCTCCCCCGGGGTCGCCTATCCTCGGAGGAGATAGGACCGCGGAGTGACTCCCCTAGGGGGGGGGTCATTATGCGATTCTGGGCCTCGTTTCCGACTGCCCCTGCGCTCGGGGATGCCCAGGAGACGAGGACCCTGGCTTTTAGGCCGCCCGATGAGTAGGGGTCTTCGCTCATCCGGCGTGCCGGCCACGCGAGGATAGGAAGTAAGCCCGGTCGGTCCCCTCGGGACCACTGGACCTTGGGTAGGAGGTTGGCGCAGAACGGGTAAGTTCGGCGCTCGCCTCCTGCACTAAGGGAGCGCGGAGGGGGCGTGCGGTGTTTTTCACGGCGCTACCCCGGGGTGGACAAGGCGGCAGCTGACGTATCTCGGCTGCCGCCCTGGCACGTCCTCTCCCAACCTGACGAACTGGCGCGTCGGGGGGCTCACGCTCCGACCCCGGGGGAAGGCTACTGATGGAATGGCATATTACTGGCCGGGGCCTTGCCTCAATCTGGGGCGAGATGGCTCGGTGAGGTTTTTAGTTGGTAAGCGGCTTAGGGCGAGCCTGGTCGCTGAAATTACGTGGCCGGATTAGCACCGCCCTGACTCGAGTCCAACACTACCATGGTTTAGCCAACCTGGTGTGCCATGAGCATTTCCCTCATCGTATCAAAAAAAGCAAAAAAAAAAGTTTCCCCTCGGCGATGATCCACCTTGTCGTAGTGAGAGGGCTCTCTCTTCCTTGTAGAGAGGGTCTAAGAAAGCACCAGTAAAGGCGTTCACTTTCAGTCTAAAAGCAAACGCAGATCGGGCCAAAGCGCGTTTTGCGCGGAAGGCTCTTTGAGAAGAAAAGGGCCGATGACCTCTTTGTCTGGGGACGGTATCGCTTTCGCGGCTTGCGTCCTCGCATGGGGGGCGCTCGGTTCCCCGGTGAGGTAGACGAGCCGGCAGGATCTTGGAGTATCCTTACCTGTCGGACTGGGCCATCTCTGGGCCGCCCGGAATTGATCCGGATTTGGGTCGGAACGGTGGTGGATGCCCCGGCGCAGTCCCCGTGGAAAACTCTCCCCGGTGTTTCGGGCCGGTGCAGCCCCGAAGCCACTCGTTTTCCGAGGTTGGGGTTCGGGGCGAGTGTGGCGGGACCGGACGCTTCTGTGAGGGGATTTTCCCGGATCAGGGCGTTGGGTCCCATCGTATAGGGACGACGGGCCGCTGGGATTCCGGAACTCCCGGGCCCAGCGGGCTGGGCCGTCTTTGGGCCGCCCGGAAGTATTTTGGGGCAGGGTCAAAGCAACGATGGACGGTCCGACGCGCACCTCGTAGGAAACTCTCCCCGAGGTTGCGGGCCAGGCCAGCCCCGAGGCTGCTCGGAAATATTCCGAGTCAGTGTTCGAGGCGAGACGCATGTGGCCGGAGTCTCCGTGACGGCGCTCCTTCCAAAGCGGGACACTGGGTGGTGGAGAGTCTGTCGTGAGGGCCGTGTACCTCACGGCAGACGTGTTGGTCGCCACGGCGGTTAGGGTGCGGAAGAGGCGTCGCCTCCGTTGCCCGATCTGTCCGTGGGGCCCCCCGGGTAATGGTGCCCCCCCCCCCTGTCGGAGGTGAGAAACCCCCGAAAGCCGCGGGAGCTTGCCCCGCCCGCAGTGAGTAAGGGGCTGGAGGCCAGTACTCCGGATGGTACATTCCCGGAGCCCGCGCCATATGCCGACTCCCGGGAGTACCCGAGGCACCATTTCCCATATTGGGGGGAGGGGGAGATACGTCGGTCGGTGCAGCCGTCACGGGACGTGGGATTTACTGAAGCTATGGATTCTTCTTCAACATCAAACATAACCAAAAACAAGAACAAAAACGAAAAGAAGGGCGGTATGCCTGCCTGCCTGCCGACTGGCATAGTAGAAGTGGGGAACTTGGCTGGGACTGATTCTCAGCGGGTAACCCCCGGTTTCGAGCTTTTTAGTTCAGTCCAAGCGAGCAAGGAGGGGAGCTTCAGGGTTTCCAGAGTGGTTCTCCGCAGAATGGTGGAGGACGTGAGGGTTAATCCCCCTCTCACTCTCACGGAGTTTCCTTCGCTCCCGACGTTAGAAGTCGGTTCCATGGGGGACACTCTGTGCCCACCTGTGCAACAGGTGCCCACGGGCTCTTCGGCCCTGTCGGCCGACCGGTATGCAACCCCAAGTAGATCGTATATCGGTGGTGTGGGCGTATCTGTTGTCATCCAACCTGATGTGCCTCCGGTCTACAGCTCGGGGGAGGACGACAACATGTCAGCCAAGATGGAAGCTAGCACGGCGACAAATTTAACATCGGCTAGCTGGAAAAGGAGAGGGTCCTCCTCTTCTCAAGGCCCAAGTAAAGTGAAGAAGCCTAGGCTCACCCTATCGGTGGAAGAAAGAGAAGATCAGTATGTGCAAGCGAAGGCGGACATTCGTAAATAAAGGGCCGACAAAGAAAACCTAGCGGCTAAAGCACTGATGGGGCTTAAAGCTACCCCCGGTGAATCCTGAGACAAATCCGGAAAACTCACGTTAAAAGAGATTGAGAGCCAGGTCATTTCAGGAAAGGCTCGGATCAGAAAGGTGGCGGACTACAAAAAGGGCGTGAAGGGGACTTCCATAAAAGCCCTTAGGGAAATCGCCACTATGGTAGAGGGGTCCTTCAAAGAAATCGGACGATCCCGAACAGAGGAGATCGTACGCATCCAATCGCCCAACGACAAGCTACGTCGAGAGGTGGATCTCCTGAGGAGAGCGCTCGCTGAAGTAAAACGCCGGCTTGAGGCGAAAGAACCTCTTGTCGCTCATCGAGCGGAAATACCTGGAAAGATTACACTGACAAAGAGTAAACCCAGGCGGATCGAGAATTCATCAGATGATGAGTCGGTGAATGCCTCTCAAATCCGTGGGTCTGACTTCCCCCCTCCGGGGGCTGCCGGGGCCTCCCCGATGGCGAGTAGCCGCTGCGGTGAGTCTGCTGTGACTCCTCAGGCGGCGAGCTTGCACCGCATGACGGCAGTCCTCTCGGAAACATGGAACCACGATGTGGCGTCCCCCATAAACTCGGAAGAGGACCCCCAAAACAGGAACGATACCCTAATAAATAGGGTTTTAAATCAGGTGGCACTAATAATAAATGGCCGCTTTGATGCCCTCCAAGACAGGCTGCTGCCCGACAAGCAGTTGAGGCCCTCATTGGGAGGCAAGCCGGGCAGGAGCAGCGCGAAGAAAAAGACCCCTAAGGTTGGGATTCCACCTATTAAAAAAGCCCAGAAAGCCAATTCTGAGAAGAAACCTAGGGAGAGGGAAAGAGCAGTTGCGCCTGCTTCCTCCGAATTGAATGCCCTTAACCAGGGAGAGGCATGGACCACGGTCCTTAGCAGGAAAGCCAAGAAGAAGACAAAGAAAGCAGTCAAGATGGCCGCAAGTACAAGATTGGCTCCCAAGGCCAGGGAAACGGTGCCTCCCTCCCATCAAGGGAACAAAAAATCCGACAATAAAGTCACGGTGACAGCAGCCCTGAGCAAAGTCAAAAACAATATAGACCTCAGGAATCTGGGAATTCCGTCTTTGACCCAGGAGGGCTCTCACCAGGGCCATTATTTACGAAATCTCCAGTGAGAAAAGGCAGATGCCTTGGCTGCCAAGTTCTGCTCGGAGCTAGATAGTAAAGAGGTGAAGATCGCCAGACCCGTGAAAATGGCTGAGCTCCGCCTGTCGGGTCTGAACGACCTCACAAACTGTCAGGCCATGGCGGAGGCCATGGCCAGAGTAGGGAAATGTGGAGCCTGAAAAGTCCAGGTTGGTGCTATTAGGCGGCCGCGCGGAGGGCTAGGATCAGTGTGGATCAAGTGCCCTGCGGTGGCAGCCACAAAACTCGCGGAGACGTTGCGTGTCCAGGTAGGCTGGGTTATGTTCGGAGAAGAAGCACTAAGGGGCAGGCCTGCCCAGTGTTTCAAATGCCTCAGGGCTAGTCACACAACTGGCACCTGCAACTCCCCGGTAGATCGGAGTAGCAGGTGCTACAGATGTGGTGACGAGAGGCACGTCGCCAGCCTCTGCGAGAAGGAGCTTAACTGCCCTCTATGCGCCAACCTGGACAGGCCGGCGGACCTTCGGATTGGAGGACTGGCATGCAATCTTCCTCCAGATAAGTAGGACGATAGCAGGAGGCGCGTCGGAGCGGCAAACTCTCGCAGCCCTGACGCGGTATCAGCAGGAAACGTCAAAAAGAGCATCTCCACAAATAGGGGGACGCCAGGTATGGAGACAGAGGATGGCCCAGGATCGAGCGCACTGCGGGCAGAAAGTAGCCAGGAGGAAGCAATGAACACGGCTCATTAATAGCCTGTCATCGCCTCCTCCAAACCAACGTGAACCACTCCGCCAGAAGGGTTTGGTAACCCAGGCAATGGCAGAGTGGAACATTAAGTTGGTGATCGTGGCTGAGCCCTATGCCGTCCCCCATGCCGATAGTAGATGGCGAGGTGACACGGCGGGGCTGGTCGCGATTGTCAGCAAGGGAAGAAGCGCCGCCTCCTCTCTCGTCACTGTATCTAGGGGTGAGGGGTATGTCGCCTGCCGATGGGGGAATAAGACCGTCGTGGGGATGTATATCTCCCCCAACATCTCGCACAAGAATTTTGAAAATAAAATCGAGGAGATCAATGGAGTCGTCCGCCGCCTGCAGCCAGACGAGAGGGTTCGGATAGCGCACCCTGATAGCCCACCAACCAATCATCTTGACTTATCTAACCCAACCTACGGAAAATCTCTAGGCATCTGCCATTGTAAATGGTTTGTGTGCTATCGAGATGTGCGCTATCGGGACCTGCCGCAGCTAGACTGATTGCTGGTGGCGGGCCACTTTAACGTAAGGTCCGTTGACTGGGGTTGCCCAGTAACGGACACCAGGGGCAAGATGCAGGAGGACTAGGCTGCCGCACTGGACCTCCATGTCATCGACAGGGGTCGGTGCCTATCTGTGTGGCGGCCCGGAAAATGTGTACATAACAATGGGCTCCCCTGAGGCACAAATAACCGACTGATCGGTCTTGGATGAGGAGACCCTGTCTGACCACAGGTACATACATAGTGATGGAGGTCTCCTCACCGGGCCCGGTCAGAGAGGCGTGCGCCCGGCCGGAAAGGCCAGAAGATGCCCCCCCACGATGGTCCCTAAAACACCTGAACGGGGACATGGCGATGGCCGCTGCCATCGCCAAGTCCTGGAAAGTTCCTCCTAAGAAAGGCAAGAGGGAGGCGGCATGGTTCCGGGAGGCGATGTCGCAAATTTGCCATGCCCCGGCGCCGTGTAGACGGGCCTCCAAAAAAGAAGGCCGTGTACTGGACGCCGGAGATTGCATCTCTTAGACAGGAGTGCAACTCCGCACGTCGCCAGTACACAAGATATCATCAAAGAAAGAGGGCGGCGGAGGAAGAAGCAGCCCGGCTCTACCAAGTGTACCGGGCCGCGAGGAAGGCCTTCCAGGCGGCCATTGCTGAGTCCAAGGCCAATGCCTGAGAAGAGTTGAAAACCCTGGACGGAGATCCATGGGGGCACCCGTACCGCCTTGTCAAGAACAAGCTCCAACAGGCGGCGCCCCCTACAACGGAGTCCCTCAATCCGGGGTTTCTCAGAGATGTAGTCGCTGCCTTCTTTCTGGCGGACTCTGAAAAAGAGGACCGCCCTCGAGAGGACCCGGCCCTAGTCAGGAAACGCACTCGGTCAGAAGACCTCAGGGTCACCGAGGGAGAACTGGCCAGGACCGTTAAATGTATGAGCAGGAAGAACGCTGCCCCGGCCCTGATGATGTAGCAAGGCGCGTGTGGGCAATTGTCCTTAGCATGCTGGGAGACCGCCTCAGGCACCTTTTTGACAAGTGCCTGCAATTAAGGCGGTTTCCCACACAATGGAAAGAGGCCGGGCTCGTCCTTGTCCCCAAACAGGGAAAGCCTGCGGATGACCCCTCTGCCCACCGGCCTATCTGTCTGATAGGCAAGGTGGGCAAACTATTTGAGAAGGTTATAGCGTCTCGCCTCGCCTCGCGACGCATATGTCGTAGGCATACCCGACTTGGCATACAGCCAGCTTTCGGCCGGGGAGATCAACCGTCGGAACGATCCGGCGGTTGAGATCCCTGGTCGATCGTGCAGTAACTCAGGGCACAGTGGTGCTGGCGATAAGTTTGGATATCTCTAACGCCTTCAACACCCTGCCCTGGAGTAAGATTAGGGAGGGCCTCCGTAGAAAGGGGATTCCTCCCTATTTAGAGGAGGCTATCGGGGACTACCTCGACAACCGTGTCGCCTACAGGGATCGAGACGGCACTACCATGCGTGGAGTGGTCAGCAGCGAGGTGCTACAGGGGTCGGTTCTAGGACCACTCCTGTGGAACATAGGGTACGATCGTGCCCTAGACAACCGTCTACCTGCGGGGGTGTCGTTGATTTGTTATGCCGACAACCCCCTGGTGGTCATCTCGGGAAACATCTGGGACGAGGCGAGACGCACCGCGAGGGACGGGCTCAACCTCGTTTTGAGAAGGATCCGCCTCCAGGGTCTAAGAGTGGCCCTCAATAAAACGGAGGTGCTCTACTCGGGGGCAGAGGGGGAAAAAAGGCCTTAGCTTTAGGAGCCTCCTGGTAGAGAGCACTCGAGTTGAGGTGAAGTCCCAAATAAAGTATCTGGGACTGATCCTCGACTCAAAGTGGGGCTTCCAGCCCCACTTTAAGTGGATGGCCGCCAGGTTGGGCGCCGCCGTTTTTAGTTTTAGCCGGCTAATGCCCAACCTGCGCAGCCCATCCAAAAAGAAACACTGCCTTTATATGGGGGTGGTATGGTCGATAGCATTATACAGGGCACCCGTATGGTGCGGGGGGGGGCTGGTGGGCAATAATAATAATATAAAGTTGCTCCAAAGGGAACAACGTAAGATGGCCATGAGGGTCTCGCGTGCGTACCGCACCATCTTCTGGGAGGCAGTGTGTCTGCTGTCGGGCTCGCCACCGTGGGCGTATGTGGCGTGTTCTCTCGCTGACACCCTTTTTTTCTTTTTTTTTTGTAACGGAAGGGAAATGCGTTACCGCATACCCCAGACCTCGGGGGAGGCCTGGCGGTTATGTGGTGCTCTCCCCCGCCAGCGACGTGCCGACGAAGGCCTATCCACTAAAACCCCTCCGGGTGTCCTGCCCTGGTCCCCAGCTCCCCACTGGGAGGCTCCGGGAACGCGTGGAGCATACTTCCGGAGTCCCACAGACTCGGTCGGCCTGTTGACGGCCGACTCGTCTCGCCAGGGGCGCCTTAGCGGTAGGCACCCCTGGCAGGGCTTAACGGCCTAGTTCTGCCCTAGGTCGGGGGAGACACCGTCCTTCCCCTGCCTCTTCCCCTGTTGGTGTTGGAGGTACAGGCCCGGGGGTCCGGCCCCCGCCGGATGGTTCCCGGGCCTAGCTGCGCCATGTCGGCGCGAGCTCCCGTTGCTCTCGTAGGAGGAGGGGGCATTTGCCCTACTCCCCTCGCCCCGGCGGAGCTGGGAGGGCCAATCCCCTCCTGACGAGAGGGGGGGGGACTCTCCCCCCGATGTCATGGAGGGTCAGCCCCGCCTGGAGTCTCGCGGACACCCACGAGTGAAAAAAGAAACTTGCCCGCGGGGGTGAGCCTGCCAAGCAGAAAATGTTGGAAGCTCGGCGGAACCAAGCCCGCCGAGAGGTAATCGAGCACTGGCAATGATGTTTGCCCCACGCCAGGGCCGGTCTGAGGGTGGTCAAGGTCATTGGCCCCGTTCTAAAGGAATGGGTGGACAGGGGGACGGGGGCCTCTCTTTCCACGTAACGCAGGTTAGGTGCTCTCCGGGCATGGTTGGTTCGGAAAGTACCTGCACGAGAAGTTTGGGCAGGAGGCCTCCACAAGGTGCCACCACTACACAGAGGTGAGGGACACGGCGCAGCACACCCTAGAGGTGTGCCCGGCCTGGGCAGACAAGCGCCGTGCGCTCACCGACAAGATAGGGGCCAACCTCGACCTCCCCTCGGTGGTGGGACGAATGCTCGCCAGTGCTGACAAGTGGGCAGCGGTGGCCTCCTTCGGCGACGCCGTCATGTCGCGGGAGGGGGCTTCCGACGCGCCGCTAGAAAGAAAGCGAAGGAGAGGGAGACGTAGAAGGTTCCTGCAACATCAACAGAGACCCTCTCCTCCCCTTTAACGAAAGCAGCGTGGGTATTGGGTAGGAACAGGGTCCGTCGCCCTCTCCTTGTCCACATCAGGAGTTCGCCGGCGTCCCGGCGGCAATAAATTTTGTCGTCGCTGGGAAAAATCAGCTAGCGCCGGCTTTTATAGTCCCCCCCCCTTCTAAAGGGGGACCATAAAAAACCCGGGAAGGAACAGTGGGGAGAGGAGACCCTCACAGCGCCGACTAGATCAGACAGAGGGTCCTACCCTTCCCACTGTTAAAGAGGTACGCCTTGGGCGGAATCAGCGGTGGGATAGTTGCCCGGCTGACCCGTCTGGGGCTTAGGATACGGGAGGGCAAACCTAGAGCTCTTTTAGGGGCCCGTCGCACCCCTGGCATGACGGTTCGAGCGACTGAGACTCGATTTCGGTCGAGCCTTGGTCGCTAACTTTGGAGGGGAGTCTCCGCTCTAAGGCGGAGACTTGTTTGGGCTAGGACGGATTGCGGTGCATGCTTAGCTCGATCCCGTGATCCGTCCCGAGCCCAGACGCCGGAAAAAGTTAAGTTTTTGTGGGTATGCCGGCCAAGTCTGGGTCAGAGAGTCTCACATATCCCGCGTGCTGTCCTCACAGGTGCGGGGACTTATAAAGGTGTTTCTCAACTATAAAAAAAAAGGTCAGGTTAGGTTTCTAATCGTTCCCGTAGAGGTCTGGAGTCGTTCCGGGGCCTCCCGAGGCTGCGGATCGACTTTAGATACAGGAATTAGCGTTCCTGCGGTTCCCGAGCTCGCTAAGGGTCTGCGGTCTCTAGTAGACCGTAGATTCAGGGATCTCAGCAACCCTGGCGCTCGAGCTGACACACCGTAATCCATCACGTGCTGAAATTACGTGCGGGATGAACCGGGGACCTTGGCTTCATCGCCCGGGTCGCGAGGAGTTAACCTCTATAAAAAATCAAGGAGACGGCGTTTGAGATGCTGCGTTTCGCGCTTCAGGGGGTGATCGAGATATCGTCGGAGTCGTCCGGAACCTCTGGGCTCTGGACCAGTCCGCCGACCAAAAAAAGATGCGAGGCACTTGACAGTCCGAGTGCCTTGCACCTCCCACAGGTGAAGGTGGTGCTCGAGCCCCTCCCTCTCCTGCAACGGGAGAAGCGAGTGGGACTCGACTCGAGCACCCCCATCAAGAAGGCGTTGAGACCCCGGGCGGAGAAGGCGTTGACGTCTTCTCCCCCAGGGTCGCCTATCCTTAGAGGTGATAGGGCCGCGTAGTGACTCCCTAAGGGGGGGGCACTCCGCGATCCTGGACCTCGTTTTCGGCTGCCCCTGCGCTCGGAAATGCTCAGGAGACGAGGACTCTGGCTGTTGGGCCGCCCGATGAGTAAGGGTCTCCGCTCATCCGATAAGTCGGCCACTCGAGGATAGGAGATAGGTCCGGTCGGTCCCTCGGGACCACTGAACCTTGGGTAGGGGGTTGGCGCGGAACGGATAAGTTCGGCACTCGCCTCCTGCCCTAAAGGAGCGCGGGAGGGCATGCGGTGTTTTTCACGGCGCTACCCCGGGGTGGACAGGCGGCAGCTGACGTATCTCGGCTCGCCGCCCTGGCACGTCCTCTCCCAACCCGACAAACTGGCGCGTCGGGGGGCATACGCTTCGACCCCGGGGGAAGGCTACTGATGGAATGGTGTATTGCTGGCTGGGGCCTTCTTTCATCTGAGGCGAGGTGGCTCGGTAAGGTTTTTAGTTGGAAGGGGGGGGGAGACGAGCCCGGTCGCTGAAATTACGTAGCCGGGTTAGCACCGTCCTGACTCGAGTCCAACACTACCAGGTCTAGCCAACCTGGTGTGCCATGAGCATTTCCCTCATCGTATAAAAAAAAAGGTTTCCAATCGTGCAGTTTCCAATCGTTACGTGTCCAATATTACGTGTCCAATCGTTACGTGTCTTATCGGGATACTCCCCAGGCAAAGTCTTCTTCGGCCTTCTCATTTCTGGGGACCGGAAAGTGTTTTATGATAGTGGAATGGAGGATCCATCAACGTTGTGGACTGCTACGCTCCACCCAGGTGTGATCTGAAACGCTTTCAAGTGTATCTCGGTAAAGTGGAAAAAGCTTAACTTCGTTACTTCCCCAAACCCGCCATCGTGCGGGATCTTCAATACCAAGTCGACATTGTGAGGTTTCCCGTGAGAAAAGCCAGATCTTTGAAAACTTTGAATGAGCAGGCTCGCTCTTTGCCTCTTAAATAGAAAAAATGTAAGCACATATGTGAGATAGCAGAGAGAGTCCACTGTGGATCTCACGTTTGCAACTCCCCCTGCGGCTCGACTAACAGACCGCTGGAGGATAGTCCAGGAAATGGATATCGCCTCCGACCATCTTTACATTCTGGTGGAGGTGTGGGGTATTCCAAGATCGGTGCTTGAGAGGAGAAAAGCGGAGGTAGCGAACAACCGCTGTTGGGCCCTCAATAAATAGATTCAGACAATCTACAAACTGCACTGCAGGGCGAGGAATGGCCCGCGGATGGACTCAATGACAGCCTGGATAAACAGGTAGTTTGGCTGCGGTAGCGTTTCGCGCGGGCATGCAATGCAGCAATGCCGCGCGCATGCAATGCAGCGATGCTGCACGCATGCAATGCAGCAATACCGCGCGCATGCAATGCAGCAATGCCGCACGCATGCAAATCGGCATTGTGTTCGGAATATTGGTGGACCGAGGAGATGGCCGATCTTAAACACTCCTCGGTTGCTGCCAGACGCAAATTCTAACGTACCCGTCAAGCCAGAAGGAGCCCGGAGGCGATACAAGTGGGCTACGCCTCGTACAAACGGACCGTCTTCGGTTTAGAAAACCAAAACGCAGACAGACGACGATAGCCGATCGTCAATCCAATACCTAGTCAAAACGGTAACCTTGATTCAAGGTTGATTCAACGTCAATATGATTGACAGCTGCTTGAGTCGATGAAAAAGTCGATATTCTTGCAATATCAAATGCTTTTTATGAAGAATGTTGATTCAAAGTTGATTCAAGGTTGATTCAACGTGATTATTGGTGATTATTTGAAAGGCTTATGCTCTTTTAATTGTTAAGTCCAAGATTTCTTTCTTGAACACAATACTGTTGAAAAACATAAATATTATTAATAGACAAAATAGGTCCATAAATGAAGAAACCTTGATCTAATAAGCAAACAATATTTTTTAATTGTTTTTTTTATGTTTTTTAAATAAAAATTTGTTTATATTTAATTACCAGGTGTATGCATTTTTTCCGGTTTCACTAAGAGATAGCGCCAGCGAAAAGTACGCAGCGTATTAATTTGACACATACGTCATTTTGTTCGTCTGACATAGAACTACAAACACAAACAAGTTGAGTCCGCCAAAAACTACCGTCTTTGTTTTATTGTTCAGTGACCATGTCGAGTTTTGTGCCTGAAAAACAACATTTGCGGCACGCATTGCTTTTTTTACTTAATCAAAAAGAAAAAGCTGTTGAAAGTCATCGTTTGCTGGTAGAAACATATGGTGAACACGCTCCAACGATTAGAACATGTGAGACATGGTTTCGACAATTTAAAAGTGGTGATTTCAATGTGAAAGACAGTGAGCGCTCTGGTAGACCACAAAAATGCGAAGACGAGCAATTGCAGGAATTATTGGATGATGACCCAACTCAAACTCAACGGCAATTAGCAGAAGCATTACATGTATCACAAGAAACAATTAGCAGACGTTTACGAGCAATAGGAAAGATCAATAAACTCGGTAAATGGGACCAACACAATTTGAATGAACGTCAAATGAAAAATCGCAAAGTCACTTGTGAAATGCTGCTTCAATGCCACGAAAGGAAATCATTTTTGTATCGAATTGTGATGGGTGACGAAAAATGGATTTATTTTGAAAACCCGAAGCGGAAAAAATCGCGGCTTTCACCTGGCGAAGCCGGTCCATCAACACCAAGGCCAAATCGCTTCGGCAAGAAGACCATGCTCTGTGTCTGGTGGGACCAGAGCGGTAATGTGTATTATGAACTCTTGAACCCGGCGAAACCGTTAATACACAACGCTATTGAAAACAAATGATTAATTTAAACCACGCATTAATCGAAAGACGACCGGAATAGGCCAGAAGACATGGCAAAGTGATTTTGTTACACGACAATGCGCCGTCTCACACTGCAAAACTAGTGAAAAACACCTTAAAATCTTTTGGATGGGACATCCTTCCGCACCCGCCGTACTCCCCAGACCTGGCGCCATCTGACTATCACCTTTTCGCATCAATGGGGCACGCGCTCACAAAGCAGCACTTCAGCAATTTCGAGGAAGTTGGAAAATGGCTCGACAAATAGTTTGCCGCAAAAGACAAGCAGTTTTTCTGGCATGGTATTCATAACTTACTTGAAAGATGGGCTAAATGTGTAGAAGCCGATGGCCAATATTTTGAATAAAAAAAAATTAATTTCCCTTAAAAATTACGTGTTTTTTTTTACCAAAAAACCGGAAAAAACTTATGCATACACCTCGTAAATCACTGTATTGTATTAACATATATTTTTTAATTGCATTCTTATTTGAACAAATAACAAAAAAATTATTCCAGATGCTATTCCGCATTTGTAAAATTAGTAAAAAAAACTATAATTTTATAATCGTAAATTAGATAAGCTCCAAGGAAATAAGTAATGCCAAGTGACGATTAACCTTTAAACACGTAAGTGGGTCTGAGAGATCCCATATGAAGTTCTGAACGCTTGCTATGTGAAGACGGAATGAGATAGGAGGTTCGGACCAAGACGTAAAAAATGTTTAACATCTCCTCTTTTGATTGATATGGTTGATCAACTTTTTTGGTTAACTAGAATTCGAACGGCACGGCAGCAAAGTTTTGTTAGGGTCGATGCGACCCATATAGTGTGAAAGTGAAACTTTTTTTGTAAGTATTTTACATAAAAAAGCTGGACAAAATACGTTTGAACAGGTCGGTTTGCGGATGTTACTTGCATATACTCTGTCTAAAATTGGAATACTATAAAATGCTGTAGAAAAGGGAGTTTTTCCGAAATATATCATGAAACACATCAATTTTCAATTTTAGACACGATTTAATCAAAAATACCTCATATTCGCCTTGTTACATAAGTACATTTTTTAATAGAAATAACAATGATATAATTTTTTTTGAAAGTATGAATCTTTAGCTTTAAAACGCCGTATTGTAAAGTTTTTCACAGTTTTTGTTGCAAATAAATGATTTTTTTTTTAAGTGGATTTTTAGATGGCCAAAAATACCTCATATTCTCCCTGTTACATAATTATGGTATACTTTTTGAAAGGAATGACTTAGCCAAATTTTATTTTGAAAATGTGAATCTTTAGCTTTAAAACGCCTTATTTGACGTCCTTAAAAGTCTTTTGTTGCGAAAATATGATTTTTTGAAGGAAAAGTGGATTTTTTACCAATTTCTCATTTTTGCTTAATGGTTTTTTTTTATAACTTCACAATAAATTATTTTTCGGCAATGCCGATTGTGCAGTCACACTCCTGAGATTTTAAACTTTCGTTTAAAAAAAAAATCGTATAAAAATATTGATTATAATCAAAGTTATAGCTTCTCAAAGTTGAAAAAGTCTCCCAGACCCAAAAATGTGTTTTCGTATTTTACAGGATTGATGTGTTTAAGAGTTAAGAGCCAAATACTATGTCTTTGTGTGTAAATTTGTGTATTCTTCATCAAATGTTACAATCAAACGTTTCAGGCTCAACTGATAGAACTAAAGATTTCAACTAATTGTATGTGTAACGACCTCGCTCCGCGCATGGGCGGTGGTCGGACAGAACGAGGGCACAAAGGGTCGCCGAAGGCATTAGACTCGTTTTCTAGTTAGCAACGATAGGTGCTTATTCAATAGACATAAAAGCGTAATAAAAAAGAACATATAGAAATCATACAACAGTAACAGAAACGATATTAAACAGAAAGTAAACGGAACAAATAATAACAACGTAATAAGAAAATATGATGCAAGATTAAACGCGCGGACGGACAGACGAGACTTTATGTTCGCGGACAGAAATAAAATGAAGACGGATCGGCTATTTACAATTCTATTTACAGTAGTGACGGTGTTGCGAGACGCGTTTCGGAGAAGACGTTGGTCTTTTCTTGGAACCGTGTCGTCACGGATTTCCGTGCCGGCAGCCGTATTATTTTGGCTCGCACAATAGCTTCGCGGCGCGTACACGGATCCGTTTTGATATTCGATCGCGCGTGGCCCATTGCAAGGCGGTTAATACCGCAGGTGTAATCGTCAGCACTACCCTACGCCAAGTGCGCTTGGTGGAGGCACAGAACTCCGTAACCCCTTACGCGTGGTAGTACAAGACTTGGGATGCGCTAAAGATTGCCTGACGTCAAATGACTTGACAGGGCCCAAGTTATCTTGAGCCCGTGGTAGCGACGAGTATGTCGGAACGGAATATATCGGATCGGTTTGGAAGCGTCGAGAGTCAAGTGGCTTGAGATCGAGGCGCTCGATCTCTTTCTCGACCTGGGGATCTTCTTCACGGCAAGCCGGTCAAAAGCCAAAAAGCCAAATTTGTTCGGCGATCGCAGCCTTTACCTAATAGTTGAGAGGAGAGGATGTGCGGAGAGCAAGCGGAACGGTACGGAGGCAGCATTTCCGCCACTCGAGTATCTTGGGACGGATCACGCGCGCGAGCGTGGTAACAAACAGCGACGGAACGAGGGTGCGTGCGCGTGGAGATGTTTGAAGCGCGAATGCGTTCGAACGCTTGCTCGCTTGGACCTTGAGAAGTTTATTAGGCGCTATGCGCCAATATTTGCCGTCCGGCGGGTATTTGGCCGGACGGCTTGGACGGTGAACAGTCTGAGAGGGGGGAGGAGGGTCAAAAGACGGTTTGTTACATATATAATATGTTACTCAATCTCATCAACAACCTCTTATTCGGTTTCTTTATATTTTTGACTTGTAGATTTTATCGAAATTTTTGTCAATAAGGATGGTCCAAATTATTGAGACTAAAACGTTTGATTGTATTCTAACATTGAATGAAAAATACATGAATTTACACAGGAAGACCTAGTATTTGGCTCTTAGCATTATTTAATATAATTTTATGTTTGTTTATATAAATAATGTGCTTTAATTATACATATTTCAATTTTTTCAATCACGTATATTGACCTGATCTACCAGTTATATACACGTATCAGCACAAAGTGTTCACAGGTCATCACGAGGGATCAGTTTGCAGCGATCACAAAAGTTAAACAATGTTCAACAAAACTGCGACTTGGATGGGTAACCGCTTAAAAATTTCTGAAAAAAAAATTCCTAAGAATAATATTCTGTTACAAAAATTATTCTTTAAAAACAATTACAAAAATATTGTTTTGCTTTCGTAGATTCCATTTGGTTACTTCGATGTTAAATCGACGTCAAAACGATAGTTGAATAGTCTTTGATATTTGTTACGCTTTCGACATCGAATCGATCAGAATTTCGACATTCGATTTTCGACGTTAATTCAACGTCGTATCAATTAGACATTTCTGACTAGGTATTGAAACGTTCATGCGCTGGACCGCCAATACCGGGCCCCCTCTTCTAAGTTGGCGTCCCTACAACTCCGAGCGTTTTCGAAAAGTTCTTCAATTTGTGCCTTGTGTGCTTGCTTGTTAATTTTTTGGATAAAAAGAAGGAAGGAATAAATTTTTCAAGGACGCAACACCATAAAAGCTCCCCAAGTCCTCGCCTCAGCATTTACCTGTGACCCGTGGAAAAACCTTGGATCAAAAACCAAGGCAAGACGATCTTCTTAAAAAAAAGTATTACCTAAAAGCCGATCCTCCACAGAAAGAATGTCATCTTAAACACCTTAGAACTGAAATGAGAAACAAAATCCGACGAGTACTCTATTTTAAATAATATAACCCTGCAAGGAAAAAACTTTTAAGTTAAATACTCCTGTCCCCCACATTCTTAATAAAATTTCAAGATAAAACTCTCGCGCACAAGACTCCAATTCAACGACCTCCTGCTCTACAACTAGGTTCTTGTTACAGGTCACCAAGAGCCGTTCTCTGCGATTCAGATAAAAAGGACAAAAGCTCAGTTTCAGCTTCTAAAAAACGGTCTTACGAACTCATTTCCCAAAGCGAGGACTTCCAGGGAAGCACGACAACTTCCTACTTTACCCCGGGCTTCTACCATGATTTACCGAGCGCGGCCTGTATCATTCCCAAACCAATACTTTTCAGGAAAGAAAAGAAACCTCAGACTTTCTTCTGCTCCATTCCCAGCTTTTGCCACGATTAACCGAGCATCGTCCTCTGCGATTCAGAATGACAACCTCTTGCTCTACCCTAGGCTTCTGCCACAGGTTACTAAGCGTCGTTCACTTCTGCAATTACAATCCACTCGACGATCTCCTGCTCTACCCTGGGCTCCTACTACAGGTTACCGAGCGTCGCCCGCGTCCCAAAACAACACCCTTCAGAGAGGAAAAGAAACCCCAGACTGTTTCCCACCTTTCTAAGATAAAATCCCAATTCCAAAAAGAAGAAATTCTAAATTAAAACCGTAACTCTCTCTCACTTTCTCTTTTTCATATTTTAAAACTTAAATTGAAACTTTCCCCACTTCTTTATTTCCTCTTTTTTGGAAAAATTAAACTCTCTCTTTTCTCTAAATTACAAATCAAGTAATTGAAGATAAAAAAAAACAATACGCCATACATCAATTAAAAAACTAAAAATTAAAAAAAGAAAGTATATGCAAAAAATGCGCTTGAGTCGTACGCTTTTCAAAGAAAAATTCGCGCTGTTCTTTTCCGAAATTTACCAAATTAATATCAAAACAACGTGAACGCAACGCGCCTCGTTCATTCAACGCAAAACTCTTCGTGTATAAGCAACGCGGATACAACACATCTCGATCATCCAACGGAAAACTTCTCGCGTGTAAGCAATGCAGAAATAACGCTACTCAAATATTCAATGGAAAACTCTTTATGCGTAAGCAGCGCGGTGAAATCGCGTCTCTATCATTCGAAGCAAAATTTCTTGCACGTAAGCAAATATTTTTGAAAGAACTTAGCTGTGTTATTTGCACCCAAAGACGCTAAACCGCTTGGTCCCTCTGACGTAAACAAAAAATTTTATTTCAAACTCTTGTCGTAAATCGCTTTTTTCTCGTAGCTGACGAAACTCGTCAAAAACGGCATCAAGATTCGTGCTCAAATTTATAAACTCAGCGCTTTCCAGGAGCGCGTAAAAACTCTTCTCCTCAGAGAATTCATTAAAGCAATGGCTTGTTGATTTATACAAAGCGGTCCAAGAACGATCGGACGAGCCGCCAAAATGTTACAACCGAACAGGTCGGTTTGTACTCGCGCACAACGGAAACACACGCGCACTCATGAAATAATAAAACAGACTTTAAAATTACGGTTTTTAATTCAAACGTGACAGTTCGTTTTAGAGACCCAGAAACCAAAGAAGACAAACGACGATAGCCGACTGTCAATCCAATATCGATACGTGGCGCCAAACCGCCAATACTGGGCGTAATAACTTGCTCGCCTTTCAGCGCGCTAAGACCTATCAGCGCGCCAGAGCGTAGCGGCAAGAGAAAATCCAGCCAACCACAAGGATGGTGGCCATTATCAAAAGACAGACGCGGTCCATGACAGTGCAACTCTAGCGAGAGCGATTATATCGTCCTGGCACCGCAGACCGTGCGACCATTAAAGCCATCCAGCCTTTCCTAACTAAATGGCTGGAGTGGGCACACGGCAGGCTGACCTTTCGGCTGACCGGGCTCGGATGCCTCTGGGAGTACCTCGGCCGAATAAGCCGTGACCTGATCCCTGAATGTTTAAAGCGCGGGGCCGCTGTTAATTACCTCTCCCATATCTGGGAAGAGTGTCCCGCGTGGGAGTCCATGGCAGCCATCATTGAAGAGGACTTCTCGCCGCCAGCTGTTGTTAATGCGATGCTGGACAGCGAGAAATCGTGGATGGCTGCCTCCTTTTGCGAAGAAGTTTTTTCGTGGAAGGAGGAGGCGAATTAGGCGTGGCGAAGACCCTTCTTCTGGTCAGATACAGGGTGGAGACTTTCGTTCACGCCAGCACCGCAAAACTGCAGGACGCCTTCGAGCCCTAGCGCCCTAACCAGGCGGCAGGGGGAGGTATCATTCCGTGGTGACTCCCTGATTCCCTCGCCATATTCCTCTTCTAACTCTCTAACCTCTTCTAACCCTCATGTCTAACGGCATGATGGCTGAGAAGGACAGAAGAGAACGGCTTGCCGTTTCTCCTTGCGGCGTCTCTTCCCGATTAGGCTGGCGTCAAGCGCCCATTAAGCGCCATGACAGTGAGGAAGTGGGGTTTCCCTTCACTATCCTCCCCTTACACAGGAAGAATCTGAGAAGTGGTGGTATCTCCACCTCTTGGACACATATTTCAGCAGAGGCCTACATAGCTTACCAGCGGGAGGCCTGTGCGTATGCTGATGGCAAGTTCCCCATATAAGATCGTGACAAGACACTCTTGGGGGTTAGTGCGTAGGGGATGAGTTTCCTTCCAACTAGCGGACAGGACTGCACGCATTCTCCAGCTCCATGACCTTCCGGCTTCTTCCCTGGGAGGTATGCAGCAATGCATTTCCCCCAAGAAAACAAATAGGTGGGTGACCGTTTGGCAATTTCCGGAAAAAAAATTTCTAAGAAAAACGTATTAAAATAAATATTTTTGTAATGTGTGAAAAAGGGGACTTATTTCTACGTTTTTTTAAAGCGTCTTTAAAAACGTTTCTAAAATAATTTTAAAAACATATTTTAAATATTTTTTTCCTGTTTGAGATATACTATATTGCATTTTTGCTGCAATATTGCATTGTAATATTTCTATAGATGGATATTTTACCGTTGCTGTAACGTTGGAGGAATATTTTATTATGTTCTTGCAATGTTTCAATCTTGTAAAGAAATATTTCTGCATCATTGCTGCAATATTTTAGTGCTGTATGGGTACGAAAATGGATACAAAAATATGAAAAACGTATCATATTGAGAGGCAGTTGGAAGCTTTATGTATTTATCAATTGAATCACGGCCAGGTATCATCTTCGCCGTAAATAGTGCCAGTCAATTTCTTGAGAAACCAACAAAAATTCACTGGAACGCTGTAAAACAAATTCTCAAGTACCTCAAGGGGACGGCAAATTGCACTACCTAGTTATACCGTCAAGTGATCATCTCAAGGCGTTTAATGATGCTGATTACGCAGAAGACATTAGCAACAGAAGATTCACAACTAGCTTTGTATTAAAACTAGGAAAATCAACCGTTACATGGAATTTTCAGAAACAAAGAGTGGTCGCATTATCAACCACTGAAGCTGAATACATAGCGACTGCACAAACCACAAAGAAAATTGTATGGATAAAAAACTTATTAAATGGCTTTTTTCAGAATCTAAACACTTTGTATATGGATAACAAAAGTGCTATAAAACTCATTAAAAACCTAAAGTTTCATCAGCGGAGGAAGCATATCGATGTGCGTATCATTTTATTCGGGACGTCTTTAAGGAGGAATTTAGTCTAAAACACAATACATCCAAAACACAACAAGCAGATCTACTTACAAAACCACTAACAAGAGTCATCCTCGAGTCAGAGAAAAAAATGTTAAATATTGGAGCAAAAGAAGAATATCACTAACGGATTCAAAATAACGCATTTGATCGTAATTTTTGCTTTTTTTCCTTTAGTGGGAGTATTGCAATTATGTAAAAGAAACCATATTTTTTGTTCTCATCTCGAAACTAACAAGGAGATGCTACGAATTATAAAACACGGACTCAAATGAGTCTTAGTTTATTCGAAAGGGAGGATCGAGAGTGTAAAAAGTGTTAGAGCGTTTGAGTGCATAGGCCTTTGTTTCAGAGAAATTTGCATGTAAAGTTTGGCATTCGCAGCGCGGTGTGTTAAATACTATTGCACAGTAGGTTAAAGCGTGAAACGCAGTAGCTGAGGAAAGTAGGTGCGTGTCTTCTAATTTGTTTTCAGCGGCCGCGTATGTTCAAAATCTCGCAGTGCCAATTTTTTTTTTAATAATAGCTACATTTATCAATTGTAATTAATTTTTATTATTTTTAGCAAGATATTAATTGTTATATTATTATTTGTTATATATAACAAAATCTAATAATCAGAAAATTTGTATATTTATTCAAGTTTATTTATTTATTTTTATTCATTATACAATTCTGACATTGCTGTACATTGTCCTGATATTAGTGTTGGTGGAGAAAAAACAGAATTGAATACGCGCGCGGCGCGATATGATACAATCAGAATTCAATCGTTAACACACTATTTATTATCTGCGCCGACATTTAAAAATATACTAAAATTTGCTTGATACGCGTCAAAATTAACACATAAACGCAAAATTTTTAGTAATGTGAATCAATTATGTTTTCCTGTAAACTTACATAATATTAAATGTTCTTGTAAAACACATTATTCTTTTATACAATGTTCATGATGTACAGCCACTTTGTGTTTTCAATGCTTTTACGTAAATTTTCACCCACAACATTGTACAGCAATGTCAAAATTGTATAGTAAATAAAAATAAATAAATAAACTTGAATAAATATGCAAACTTTCTGATTATTACATTTTGTTACATATAACAAATAATATATAATGATTAATATCTTGCTAAGAATAATAAAAATTAATTACAATTGATAAATGTAGCTATTATTGAAAAAAAAAATTAGCACTGCAAGGTTTCGAACACACGCGGCCGCCAAGGACAAAATAGAACGCGCGTACCTAGTCTCCTCAGCCACCACGCTTCACGCTTTAATCTACCGCACAATAGTACTTAAAGGGACATATACACCCAAGAGACCAAAAAATAGCAATTTTCTGGAATTTTTTGTTTTAAAACTGTTGAAGTTACCAAATTGGGTTTTTAGTTAAAAATATATATTTTGAAGAAACTTCATGATTTTTTTATTAAGAAATTGCGCAAAATGACAGAGATATGGTGTCGTGAAGAGGCAGCCCTGAAAAAATTGCCCAAAACGGTACTAGGTGTATCTTCGCCAAAAATCAACTAAAACAAAAAATGTTTATGGAATCTTAAAATATATAATATCTTTGGTATCGGGGTCGATTTCAAAAATATCAATTTTTGACAAAATGGCAGGCATTTAAATTTAAAGTTGCGATTTTCAAGACAAAATTTGTTCGTTTTCTCGCTCCCTCCAAAATACTAAGAAGTCTAAAAAAAAACCTCTCCGATACGCGATAGATAAGCATGTGTAGAATAGCCAATATAAATTTCAAGCAAATCGGTTTAGTGATTATGGAGATATTTCTAGTACCGTTTGAAAAATGTCGTTTCGAGAAAAACGCGTTTGAATATTCAACATATGTTTTTGTTAAGAAAATATGAAATTTTTTTAAATTACACAGAGTCGTCAATTCCAGGGCCATAATACAAATTCCCTGCAGTAGATGCGATGCACATATTGTCTAAGTTTTTTTGTTGGCAACGTATTCGCGCTTCTTTTGTCTTTTCCTATGCGCGTACTTCGATTTGCGCTATGCGGCGATCATCTTCGCGCGTAGCATATTGGTGTGCATTTCGGTCCGAGAGAAATACCCATAATGCTCATTATTCATAATATTGAAGTTATATCATCGTTGAATATGCAAGCAGCTATGTCTGCAGCAATTTCTACTGTAATAGCACCACTGTGCGTTGTTTTTGAGGCTATTTTTCAAATTACATTGTTAAAACTTTTATTGCTATTCTGAATATAGCCACCAACACTCCAATAATGCGTCTTTACTGAGTTATTGACACGAAACCGAAGGGACGGGCCGTGGTCCAACCATGATATTTTAGTGGCGCGCGGCGCGTCAATGTGCTATCAGGCACTTATAATTTCATCATTTTTCGGAATTTTGATTTAAAATTTTCACCAGACATTCTCAAAATATTAAACATTATAAATATGTAATAACCAAAAAATCGATTTTTTTTACCTTGCTGGGTGTACGAGTATATGGCCCCTTAACACACCGCGCGGCAAATGCCAAACTTCACATGCAAATTTCTCTGAAACAAAGACCCATGCACTCAGACACTCTGACACTTTTTATACCCTCGATCCCCCCTTTCGAATAAAACTAACACTCATTTGATTCCGTGTTTTACAATTCGTAGCATCTCCTTGTAAGATATTCAAATCTCCCGCCTATTATGGATATATTATCATCGACTTAGTAACCGATTCATCGCGTAACATTCATGCGCGACTTTTCGTGCTATTTCGCAGCCTTTTGTTCTATCTATTGTTCTGAACGTTCCCTCCCACATAGAAATTGACCTCTAGTGGATGTCCATAGCCCTTCCATACCTCCATGGGACGTCTATCTCCATGGTGGAAGTCAGATGGACGTCTATTAGAAGTCCATGAAACCTCCATAGCTCCATGGGATTTTATTTTCATCATAGCAGTCAGATGGACATCCATTAGAAGTCCATGAAACCTCCATAGCTCCATGGGATTTTACTTCCATCATGGAAGTCAGATAGATCTCCATTAGACATCCATTCAACCTCCATAGTTCCATGGGATTTTACTTCCATCATGGAAGTCAAATAGATCTCCATTAGACATCCATCCAACCTCCATAGCTCCATGGGATTTTACTTCTATCATGGAAGTCAGATAGATCTCCATTAGACATCCATCCAACCTCCATAGCTCCATGGGATTTTATTTCCATCATGGAAGTCAGATGGACGTCCATTAGAAGTCCATAAAATTTCTATAGCTTCATGAAATTTTACTTTTATCATAGAAGTCAGATAGATTCCGTAAAGCGTATAATGCGCATGACGTTATCCTTGTTGATCACTAGAAGTTAAACAAGGATAAAATGTTATATTACGTATATCATGCGCTCTCTTTACGGAATTTGATCATTATCTCTTTATCAAAACAATTATGCAACTAATTTGTTTATAACAATTATAACAACTATGACAATTAAAAAAGCGTCATATATGTTTTTTTAGTAATTTTTCTCGGTGAATCGATTGGCGCAATCAGTTCTCCTCTACAGTCAGTTTTGATAATTTGTTTATAACAACTAATTGCAAAATTAACTTTGGCAACGGGCTTTTTACGTCATTAATGTTTTTTCATGCTTTGATACTATTTCTAATTGTTGTTTTTTGACTGATTTGGCCATGGGCAGAAACAGTTTTAATTATTTATATAATTTATATTAAAAATATCTAAAGCTAAATAAACAAAAGGTTAATAAGAGTATTCGCGCGATACCCAAGACGCCAGTTTTTTCTTGTTCAAATCAGCTTTACTTCAAATATAACTTTTTATTAACAATCTCACAAGTGTACGTTTAGCTCAATGTTAAGATACTAGGTTATCGCTCCGAAGATCTTAGGTCCGAATTTCGCCGGCGCCGATGCGTTTCAAAAATTTATAAAATAATACGTAATTGTAATTAGTAAATTAAAATGTTATATGTGAAACAATGAATACAGATTAAGCTATAAAAATAATAAAATTTGTTAAAAAAAAAATTTTTTTTACCGTCCATTAGATGTCCACTGAAGGTCCGAACCTCCACGGTACACGTCCATTAATAATCTAAGTAACGTCTGCTCCATAAAGCCTCTACTAATAATCCACGTGACGTCGGTTTGTCATCCACTAAGACTCTATGAACCCTTTATTAATGATCCACGTAACGTCTAATGGACATCCGTTGTTAACGTCTAATGGATGTCCAATGGACGTGCGCAATGCGGAACTGTGGATGCCTAGTGGCCGTCCACTGGAAGGTCCGAACTTCCACGGCAGACGTCCATTAGACGTCCATTGAAGGTTTTAGTTCTATGTGAGCTGTATTTTTTTTCAATAAACCTGATCGTATTACTGCAATCACATCTTTACTGCCTACTCTGCCTGGTTCAACAAAATTGAATATTGTTGTTAATAATAATCGATTTTATTTGTACGTACAAACAACCGGTGGCTCATAGAAGGCTTTATGTTTGTAATTATTTGATTTATTCATTTGAGCCAAAAACTCTTTATATTTTATTACTTTTATTTTAATCATCAATATAGTCTTTACCTCATCTAATGACCTTCTGCCATCGATTTACAAGCTTGAAAATTCCATTCATGAAGAAGGCACTAATCCTGGAATTAAAGAAACGCTCCAACGCTCTTTGAACTTTGTCTGCTGAATTGAATTTTTTCTCGTCAAGAAAATTTTGCAGAGGTCTGAAGATGATAATCGGATTGCGCCAGGTCAGAGGAGTATGATGGATGTTCCCAATTAAGCTCTCCAATTTTCTCAATGTAGGTGCACTTATATGGGGACGAGCATTGTCCTGGTGGGAGATGATACTTTTATGGTTGACAAAGTAGGGCTGGAGTTCCCTAAGTTTTGTCTGAACTCTTTCAAATTGTTGATAGTAAAGGTCTGTATTAATCATTCGGTTTCTTGGTAAGAGCTAATAGTGGATAATTCCGCGCATATCCTATCACACACTTAAAATAAGTAAATATAAATTTTTCAAACCAAAATTAACATGACTTGACAGTAATTACATCTTGTCCAAAAACTTCATACAATCTTCGATGGATTTGACACGCATTCGTGTCCCTTTCAAATTTGTACAACAAAAATTAGCCTAATTTACTACTTTGAAAGCTTCATTTTATAATATTACAAACGCACAATAATTCACAGGCGCTTTCGTTTGCAACAGTTCGTGCGGCGAGATTAAGGCCGGTATTCATAGTCGAGTCTTGTATTAAGGTCGTATCGAGTACTATATTAAGATGTTATCAACTAATCCAAGCCGTATTAGCATCTTAAGACATTACTTAAGACCATTTTAAAATAAAAATTGACTATAAATACCGGCCTAGATGAATTAAAAACAATCGTGTTTTCCCTGTCCTCTCATGAATTGCTTTGAATGCAGACGTGCCAATTACGACAATTCAAAATACAAAGATTTTCTGACCAACCTTTTATATATACATATACATATAGGGTGTCCCATTTTAAAAAACGCACCTCGATAATTCCTCAATGAAGCATTTTCAATAAAAATGTTTCATACAAAAGTTGCATGGTTTCGAAGGGGACATAAGATGGTGTTATTAATTTGACCTTGAATAGGCAACCTCCATGTGGTACACCTTGAGTAATGCTATGCCAACGGTACTGTAACTTTCAAGTCTTGTAACTTAAAAAATACTTAACGAAAAAACATTTAATTATATTGTTTTGGAAAGGCCTCAAGATAAGCTACAAGAATATGCCATAAAAAATAAGTAGTTTCATTTAAAAAATTGTGACCTTTACGTGACCTTCAAGCAACTATTCAAGGTCAAATTAATAACACCATCTTATGTCCCCCTCAAAACCATGCAACTTTTGTCTGCAACATTTGTACTGAAAATGCTTCATTGAAGAATTATCAAAGTGCTTTTTTTAAAATGGGACACCTTGTATATATTACACAAGGTGTAAAAAAATTAGACCGACAAACTTTGAGGGGAAATAGAGGACATAAAAACAAACATATTTTGTTAGTAATGTTTTTCTCTACGACGCTCCGTTTTAATATTATAGGGTACAAAATAGGAATTTTATGATTTTAACATAAAACAAACACATAAGTGGAAAAATTAAATTTATTTCGATTACACATATATATTTTAATCTTCAAAAAACAATTAACAAAATAACGGAACAAAAATGCGCAAATAATTAGCTCAATTTATAATAAATGTTCAAAAATTCCTCCATTTGTTTCAACACAAAAATGACAACGTCGGATTAACAATTCTGTTTCTGTTTCAATGCTTCATCGATAAGAGTTGTAAAAGTTAAAGATATAAAAATAAAAGTAAATACAAAATACCCTTGTGAAGCACGCTTCATTAATAAACAGTATTGATGGCAAACAGCCCGACATGTTTATGTTGAAGTCCTCTCCCGATAAAAACAGTACGTGGATTCCACGTACTGTTTTTATCGGGAGAGGACTTCAACATAAACATTTTTTGTTAATATTTCTCTCTACAATATTTCGTTTTGGTCTTAGTCTATGTAGTATTTATTCAAACGCTCAATGGAGCAGAAGTCTTCAATTATAAGATATCTTACTAAATTTGATATGATTTGTTTATCATTATGGAGCGATATACTTGGATTGAATTGAGTGACATGCATCTTACTTATGGAGCAGCTAATTGCAATGGACGGGCAGCACAGAGACTTTATCAACAACGATATCCTGGTCGCCGCATTCCACATCATTCCATTTTTGAATCCATTCATCGACATTTGCGAGAGAATGGTTCTTTTAGAAGATCGAATGGACAAGGACGACGACGTTCAGTGAGAACTCTGCGATTTGAAGAGCAAGTTTTGGCAGAAATAGAAAACAATCCTTCTACTAGTACACGTGCAATTGCATTTAACATTGGAACAAGTAATATGAATGTATGGAATGTTCTTCGTGAACAATTATTACATCCATTTCATCGGCAACGTGTACAAAGTTTAACATTTGAAGACTGTCCACGACGTTTAGAATTTGCGCGATGGTATTTGCAGCAGTGTGAAACACACCCCGAATTTTCTTCTTTAGTACTATTTACTAACAAAGCAAGTTTTACAAGAACAGGCATGTTTAACACTCACAACTCTCACGTTTGGAGTCAGGATAATACTCATGCTACATTTATTCGATCATATTAAACGGAATTTACGGTTAATGTAGGTATTATTAATAACTTCCTTATCGGGCCGTATATTTTACCTTTAAGACTGAATGGCAATATTTATCGTATTTTTCTCGAGGAAGTGTTACCAGAACTCATGGAAGACGTGCCACTTGTCACAAGAAGGCAAATGTGGTTCCAACACGATGGAGCACCTGCCCATTTTACTACTATTGTGCGCAATTACTTGGATCAAAAATTTAATGAGCGCTGCGCCATGCGATAGGCCGAGGAGGTCCTATCGCATGGCCTCCCCGGTCACCAGATTTATCTTTGCTTGACTTTTTTTTATGGGGGCACATAAAAACTCTCATTTATGAGACACCGATTGAAACAGAAAAAGAATTAGTAGCCCGAATTACTGCTGCAGCATATCAGATTCAAAATATTCCTGCAGTCTTCGAACGTGTGAGAGAATCAATGTTTCGACGTTGTCATCTTTGTATTGAAGCAAATGGAGGAATTTTTGAACATGTATTATAAATTGAGTTAAAAAAGATTAAAATATATATGTGTAATTAAAATAAATTTAATTTTTTCACTTATATGTTTGTTTTTTGTTAAAATCATAAAATTCCTATTTTGTACCCTATAATATTAAAACGGAGCGTCGTAGAGAAAAACATTATTAACAAAATATATTTGTTTTTATATCCTCTATTTCCCCTCAAAGTTTGTCGGTCTAATTTTTTTACACCCTGTATATATATATATTGTTACGGCCGTGAATGTTGTAAAGTGTAGATCGATTAAATGAAGAGACTGTCGCTAACGATCGTTAGCGACGTGTTGTTGTTTTGTTCGGACTTTTGGTTTTGACAGTTTGTCTTGCCAATATAGTCGTTCTTTCTAATAAAAGCCTGTTCTTTTATTAGTGTGCGCGTGTGTTACTGAGGTGTGCGAGTGCGAGAGTACGAGGCGATTCACCCGGTCGTAACATTTTGGGGGCTCAGCCGATCGAGACGGACTATCTTTTCGTTTACATGCAAACGAACTTCGAGCCATGGCTTTTGCACATATTCCCACGGAGGGGTATGTGCACGCGTTCCTCAACAATTGCTGGACGTCCTTTGAGAGACGAAGAACATCCATCCACGCGGCCTTCGGATGATACTGTCGAGCGAATCGACGGTAGGTGATGAAACGATGGGCACTGCGGAGTTACTGCGTGCTGCTTTGGAAGAGCTCCGTAAGATGAAGGAGGATCGTCTCTGTTTTCAGCAACGTAAGGAGGAGCTTTGTAAACGGTTACAACGAGCAGAACATGGCCAGTCGTTCACCAATTTTAACTCCGATTTAATTGTTGAAAATAATATTAGATTTAAATTAAAGCCGGATGTATATGATGGTGGTGCTCCGTTGCGCGAATTCCTCACGCAATTCTATTTACTCGCTCGTGTGAATAATTGGTCTGATTCGGTTAAAGTAGCGGTTTTGGCTTCATGTCTAAAAGAGAAAGCACGTTCGGTTTTGGATGGAATTTCAGATTTAGAAAATTTACAATTTTCCGAATTAGAATCGCGTTTAGAATTACGTTTTGGAAAAAGTCATTTAACTCAATCATTTTACACACAATTCGTTAATAGAAGGCAGCGTTTTGGTGAAGATATTCCCACTCTAAGAACTAATCTCGAACGATTATCTCGTCTTGTTTATCCAGAATGATCCGCAACAGTTCAAGATAAAATTGCGTGCTCTCAATTTGTTGCCGCGCTTTCAGATAGTTTTGTTAAACGAATCCTTCAATTGGAGGGAATAATCTTTTTACGTGCAGCCGTAGAAAGAGCAATGGCTATTAAAGTTATTAAAGAAAACAGTTTTTCCAGATTTCCAAAAAAATCAAAATTTATATAGAAAAGTACAAAAGAGAAAGATTCTGTCAATAAGTTTTTAAAAATTAAAAATTTTAAGGTAAGAGAAAAATTTTTTTGAAAAAATATTGAATGCTGGCAATATGGTTTCAAAAGACATTTCCGTTCAGAACGTCCATCACTTACGTTAGCAGGAAAGCAGGAAAACTCGGAGTGCCCAAGCTTTGCAGGGTAATTTCGCATAGCTCGGCGGAAGAAAAAAAAATTAAGAAAAAAATTTCTTTGAAGCCTAATTTTATGCTAAGTGATAATTTTTGTTTCCGTGGCTCTCTAGATGATCAATCTTGTACTTTTAAAATAGATACAGGTTCCGATATTTCCGTTCTTAACAGAAAGTTCGTTAAGGAAAATAAACAGCGGATTTTCGTTAAACATTGTAATTTGAGGTATCCTACTGGAGAAAAGGTCCTCATTGATTTTAAACTCAATGCAAAAAATTGTTTTAGGAAAACTCTCTTTGGAGTTCCCCATGTTTGTTTCAGAGATTGGGGATGATTGTATTTTGGGTGCAGATTTCTTAATTAAAACCGGTCATGGGAAAATTTTTGCTTCAGCTTTTGGAAAAGATCGTGCAGAATTTGAAAATTTTTCTTGTGCTCTGATTAATAATCTTGAAGTTCCATCTTTTTTGTTGGATTGTTTCGAGAAAAATTTTTCTGAGCTCAATATTGCTGAAAAGAGAGTTTGCAAATTTTTTGAAGGAATTTCAGGATATCTTTTCTGAGGAAGTCATTGCAAGAAATTGCACAGTCGTGAAGCATTTTATTAATTTAGAGAAAAAAGATCCTATTAAACAGACACCAACACGAATACCATTTCAATTGCGTCACGAAGTGGAAAAAATTTTAGAAGAAATAAAACTTCAGGGGGTTATCGAGGAGTCTCATAGTCCTTGGGTTTCTCCTGCTGTTCTAGTTTAAAAAAAAGGACGGTTCTCTTCGGTTTAGCGTAGATTACAGAAAATTAAACGTTATGACTAAAAAGGATTCTTATCCTATGCCTAGAATTGACGATCTTTTTGATTATTTATCCGGAAGCTCTTGGTTTTTTACATTGGATTTAAAGAACGGTTATTGGCAAGTTAAATTACGTTCCCAAGACAAGGAAAAGACTGCATTTTCGATAGGAAATGGGTTGTGGCAGTTTACTGTCATGCCTTTTGGTTTATGCAATGCTCCAGTAACTTTTGAGCGTTTGATGATAAAAGTTCTTCGTCAAATTATTAATAAAATTTGCCTTGTTTATCTTGATGATGTGATTATTTTCAGTAAGATTTTTGAAGGTCAGTTAACTTCTTAATCTTAGAGAAGTTTTTCTTCGTTTTCAAGAAGCAAATTTAAAATTAAATCCTGAAAAGTGTTCTTTTTTCGGAAAAAGGTTAATTATTTGGGTCATATTATTTCAGAAGATGGAATCTCTACTGAGCCTGAAAAAATTAAATCTATTCAAGATTGGCCTATTCCTCGTAACAAAAAGCAATTGCGCGGTTTTCTTCGTTTTTGTTCTTATTACAGAAAGTTTATCAAAGGTTTTTCTCTGTTTGCTAAACTTTTGTAGGTTTTAACCGAAAATCAAAGTAAATTTATTTGGAATGAGCAATGTCAATCAGCTTTTGAAAAACTTAAACAATTTTTGTTGTCTTCATCAATTTTATGTTTTCCTTCTGAAATAGGAGAATTTGTTCTTGATACTGATGCTTCTAATCATGGCATTGGTGCAGTTTTGTCTCAAAAACAGGAGGGAAAAGAAAAGGTTATCGCTTTTTATAATCGAGTATTAAGTAAATCGGAGAGGAATTATTGTGTTACTCGTCGTGAACATTTAGCAATTGTTGCTTCCTTGAAAAATTTTCATCATTACCTTTATGGACGGAAATTCACGATTAGAACGGATCATATTTCTTTACGTTAGTTGTTGTCTTTTAAAGAACTTAATGGTCAATTGACACAATGGTTGGAACGTCTCCAACAATATGATTTTGAAATTGTTCATCGAGCAGGGAAGTTACATGGCAATGCTGATGCATTGTCTAGGCGTCCTTGTGCTGAATTTTCTTGCAGATATTGCGATAAGGTAGAATCTAGGGAAGAGGAGTTGAAAAATAATTCTTTGGGGAGAATTGTTTTTGAGGAAAGTGAATCTGAAAATTGGAAAAAGGCTTGGAAGATCAGTCTATTGTGAATATTTATCATGGAAAAGAGATTGGTGTTCGTCCTTCTCGTCAGGAGTTAGCTCCTAATAACTCTTCCTCAAAAGTTTATTAGACTTTGTGGGATTCTCTGGGCATCAAAGATGGAGTATTATTTAGAAAATGGATTTCTCCGGATTTTCATACAAAAGTTCTTCAGACAATAGTTCCAAAGAAGTTAATTCGACAGGTGTTGAAAGAAGCTCATGATTCTCTTTCTGGTGGACATTTTGGAGTGAACAAAACTTTAGCAAAAATTCGAAAATGATTTTATTGGGCTTCTTGTAAACAAGATGTCGAACATTGGTGTAAAACTTGTAAGGTTTGTTTTTCTAAAACAAGTTCTTCTGAAAAGGGGAAATCTCCTTTTCAGATCTATAATGTTGGAGTTTCTTTTGAAAGAGTCCAAATAGATATTCTTGGTCCTCTTCCTACCTCTTCGTCTGGGAAAAAATATTTATTAGTTATTACATTAGTTAAAAAATATTTATTAGGTTGTTTCTCTAAGTGGGTTGAAGCTTTTCCTGTTGAAAATATTAAAGCAATCACTGTAGCAGAAATTTTTGTTAACCAGGTAGTTTCTAGATTTGGCGTTTCTTTAGAAATTCATACTGATCAGGGCAAAAATTTGGAATCTCGGTTATTTCAGAAACTTTCTCGTTTGTTGGGAATCAAAAAAACTCGTACTACTCCGCTTGATCCTCAATCTAATGGACAAATAGAGCGTCAGCATCGTACACTTTTGAATTTCTTAGTAAAATTTGTTTCAGAGAATCAAAAAGATTGGGATTGTTGGATTTTTCTGGGTTTGTTAGCTTATAGGTCTTCGAAGCATAAAAGTACTGGTTTTACTTCTTCTGAATTATGTCAAGGTAGAGAGTTAAGTTACCCTTAGATCTTCTTCGTTGACGTCCTCCAGAAGAAAATTCAGAATCGGAGAGGGGATATGTCTTTAAACTTAAAGAAAAATTAGTTTCAATTCATGATGTTGTCAGACAGCGTTTGATTCTCAACATCATGAATTGAAGTTGTGGTATGATCAAAAAGATAGGCGTTTATCTTTCGAACCAGGTCAGAAAGTTTGGTTGTATAACCCTCAAAGAATACTTGGTAGGGCTCCTAAATTACAAAGTAATTGGGAAGGGCCTTATGAGGTGATTAAGAAAATTAATGAGGTAGTTTATTGCGTGCGGAAATCTAAAAGGCATAGGAAGAAGATTGTTCATTTAGATCGACTTACTGTATTTCAAGACAGGAAATCTTTGTAGGGGAAGAGAGATTTGTTTAAAATATTGATGGAGCCTAGAATATATTTTTTTTTATTGTTTTTAAGTTCTTTAATAACTTGAAAAACACTCTTTGCTGTTGATTGTGTTTTTCTTTGCAGAAATTTGTTTTCTTCAAATCTTCGGATTGAAGCAAGAAGCATCATGACAAAAAGAAGTTGATTATTTTAAGTCAATAACTCTTGAAAGAAGTCCATCTTTCCCTCGGTTTTTTTGAACCGTGATTTTTCCGAAAGGACTTAAGGTAAACGCTGAGACGGAGACTTGGGGAGTCTCTCAGGAGACGCTGGGTCCACGGGAAAATTTATTCCCCCCCCCCCTTGTCCGAAGAATTAAGAAAGAAATGCTCAAGACTCAAAATAAAGAGTGAGAACGAGCCATTCAAAGACAAAGATACGCAGCTCAGAAATCCCTTTGCAGCAGCTTGGGAAGAGCAAGAAGTCGTAAAAGTCTTTCGGGAGCTCCCTAGGTTGTCGGGACGAGAACTTGAAAAAAGGGGGCAGTGTTACGGCCGTGAATGTTGTAAAGTGTAGATCGATTAAATGAAGAGACTGTCGCTCGTTAGCGACTTGTTGTTGTTTTGTTCGAACTTTTGGTTTTGACAGTTCGTCTTGCCAATAAAGTCATTCTTTCTAATAAAAGCCTGTTCTTTTATTAATGTACGCGTGTGTTACTGAGGTGTGCGAGTGCGAGAGTACAAGGCGATTTACCCGGTCGTAACAATATATATATATATATATATATATATATATATATATATATATATTAGCCAAGTATGCTAAAAACAGACCTTAAAATTTTGATGCAAATCTTTTTAGCAAAAGGACACCAAAGTCCAGACCAATTTTGTTATATTCAATAATACCACAACATGGCGGCAGATACAAACAAAATTTGTTGACATAGCATGTCGGCAAAAACTATACAAAATTTTCTAATAATTTTAGCGGTAAATTGTTGGCAAAAACCAAGCATAGTTTTTTTAGACATAACATGACAGAAAAGTTGTAGCAAAATACGAGCCAAGCTTGTGGAAGTAACTTGATAGCAAATTGTCAGCAAAAACCAAGCAAAGCTTGTAGACATTTGATAACAATCTTCGGCAAAAACCGAGCAAAACTTGCAGATATAACTTGATCGCAAATTGTCGACAAAAAACAAGCAAAGCTTGCAGACATGATTTGACAGTAAACTGTCGACAAAAACTGAGCAAAGTAGTAACTGAGCTTGTAAATATAATTTGATAGCAAATTGTCGGTAAAAACCAAGCAAAACTTGCTGACATAATCTGGCTTCAAATTGGTGGCAAAGACTGAGCAAGCCATGCCATCTACCCGATATTTAAACGATAACTGATTGATTACGTCATTTAAATTGTAATCTAATCTGCTTTTATTGATAATCTATATTAACTTCGTTTTTCTTAATAAAATCATAAGAAAAATTTCTTTTTTTTTTTTAAATCAGACAAATAATTAAGAGACTTCGCCCTAGAAACAAAAAAAAATGGAGAGAAAGCAACATTTACGAGGAATATTTTTTAAATAAGGTCCGTTTTTTAATAAGAAGAAAAATACTGTAAATATTATTAAAATATATTTTTTTCCATATTCTACATACTTTTACCTACTTTTCTACATAATTGCCATTTTTGTTCAAACATTTGTCATACCGCTCGACAAGTTTTTGAATTCCGACGTCAAAGAAATCTGCCGCCTGTGAAGAAGCCCAATCCATGACAGCAGTTTTCACTTCTTCGTCGTTGTTAAACCGTTGACCACCAAGAAACTCCTTTAGGTACCGAAACAAGTGAAAATTGCTGGGTGCAAGGTCTGGACTGTAAGGTGGATGATCCAGTTGCTCCCATCCAAAAGACATGATTACAATATGCACATTAACCTTCCCGTCCTTAAACATTCTCACCCACTTTCAAACTTTACTGTCACTCATAGCATTATCTCCGTAAACTTCACAAATCTGACGGTGAATTTTCGCTGCTGTCAAGTTTCTTGCATTCAAGAATTGAATTAAAGATTGTATCTCACAGTTGACGGGCGACTCAATTTTTTTTAATATTATAAATTTCTACAGCTCAGCACACAGACGGACAATACGACTGCAAATAGCGTTTAAACGCGCGCAAAGCATGCTGGAAACAAACGCCCATGAGCACTGCGGCGATCGCGCGTTATTCTCACTCTCATTTACAAACGGACCTTATTTAAAAAATACCCCTCGTATTTTCAAAGATATGCAAACAACTCCGCAAGTCTTCGTTCGTCATGGACCAGCTATTGAAACATTACAGCAACCTTATGATAATCCACTTAAAGTATTAGGCAAAAACATTTAAAATCAAGATAAATGGAAAAGCAGTAAACATTTCTATACCTAGATTGAAACCAGCATATCTTTTAAAAGAAAAAAATAATTCGTCCAAATTTAAAAAAACTAAAGAAACTCCATAAATAGAGATTAAGACAGAAACAGGACAAATTTCTCGTCCAGTTGTCCATTTCAAGATCGAATAAAAACGGCTTTATTACAACCAAGGGGGTAATGTGACAATTATTCCGATCACACATAAAATAAAATATTATAAAATTAAAACTCTAAAAATAAATTATAAAAACAAAAGGAAAAAGGACACACTTCAGAAAGAAAAATAAATTATAAAAATTATTATTTTATAAAAATATAACAGAAGAATAGAAGTTATAAATCAAAAACCAGATGGCAAAGAAACCACAAATTAAAAAGATACCACAAATAGTATATAAGATGGAGATTTCAGAGACAACGGCAACCTCCCCAAATCTTGCTAACGGCTGATTGGAAATTAATACGAACAGATATTCAAAGTTAATACAGATTATCAATAGGAGCATATTAAATTACAATATCAATGACGTAATCGATCAATGATCGTTTAAATACCGGGTCAATTTTAATGACTCACCTTGCTCAATCTTTGCTATAAATTTGCAGCCAAATTATGTCAGCAAGTTTCGCTTGGTTTTTGCCGACATTTTGCTGTCAAATTGTGTTTACAAACTTTGTTCGGTTTTTGCCAACAATTTGCTGTAAAAATATGTCTGCAAGCTTTGCTCGATATTCGCCGACAATTTGTTGCCATGTTATATGTAAAATCTTTGCTCAATTTTTGGTAGCAATTTGTTGTCGAATTGTGTCAACAAGTTTTGTCGCAAAACATAATCTTAGTGCGGACACAGTTGACTCCAATTTGCTAAATATTTTTGATTGAATTTGCTAGCAATTTGTAGACAAATTGCTGACATTTTATTATCTGGATATGTCATGGAGGTAAGAATATCTGGAGGAAGCATAAAGACAAACCATGCTTCCTAAGACGTAAGAGAGATTCAGTCACGGCCATCTTGCTTAGGAACACACATTTTTTTTTTCGGTTTTATTTCCAATTATTTCTTGTTTTATATTTGAATGCATTAGCGTTACTAAGCAACTATCGCTTTTCTAGTAATAACCAATTAATGAGTGTTCCTATCCAAGATGGCGACTAATGATTCCCCTTCCATATTTGAAATCATGCCCCTCGCCTATGATTCTTTTTACATGCTCCCTCCAGATATTCTTACCTCCATGATATATGTACACCCAAGGACTTTGATTCTGTCCATGGGGAAATTTTCCAAACTGAGAAGTCGCTATCTTTCTACATACTTACAGTTCATGATTAACGTAACGACCAATAAGCTTTAGTCGTTTCATTAATCATGAACTGCGAGTATGTAGAAAGTGGTGACTTCTCAGTTTGGAAAATTTCCCCATGGACAGAATCAAAGTCCTTGGGTGTACATACATATATATTATATACAGAGTAATTATTAATGATTGGAACAACTATTTACCATAAAAGATGACTCACTGACTTCACTTCACAGGGAAAAATAAAGTTATTGTTGTACGCACTGGGTAATTGTACGCTTCATGGTTTACACCTTCCCGATGAATAGAGATTATATCACGACGATATTTGTAGGCTGAAGGTATTTTTTTAATATATAACCATACGTTATATCATTTAAAAACGTAGTTAATTGAAAAAATAAGAAAAAGTAAAATCATAATTTTTGTTGCGATTTCGGTGTTCAGAAAATAAGGTAATAAGTCCGTATTTTTACTTTATTTATTTAATCTTGTTATACCTAACAAAAGTACGTTTTTTCCTGCGTTCTTTGAGCTATTTATTAAATTTAATTAAATAGTCATCAAGTACTTGCTTTTTTATCAAATCAAGTCCGCCATCGACAATTTTACGCATCCATCTTGAAAGGCGTGAGATCAACTATAGTGCCACTAGTACAGTGTAGTGCAGTGTAGTGTAGTTAAAAGAATGGGCTACAACCTCATTTTTCCTCCGCGTACATTTATCTAACCGCACGTACAATTACCCAAGGCCCGAGAAATTTTTTCGTTTATCCACTTGCCTCTTTTTGCTAAATATAGCATTACCAAATAAAAAATTGTTCAATATGACAATACATAATGATAAAAAAATGTTTAAAGTTTCTATTTCTGTACTCGTATTGATTTCAACTTCAAAAATCACTTCACTGCGATGAATTTCCCTTAGGTGCGTGCAATTTACCTACTTTCCCCTATCAATTACATGGAGTGCAGTCGGTAAGTCATCTCTTATGGTAAATAATTGTTCCAACCATTAATAATCACCCTGTATGTATACACACAAAATCAAATATTGTTCGAGATTATGAATCAATGTCGACATAAAAGCCATGATGCATAACGTCATATAGTGTACAATTTAACATTTACCGCAGCTTGTTACTATTGCATTAAATATCTATAAGACAGGATACATTTTTTTTTATTATTAATAACATAAAACTATTAATCATTTTCTAATGAGAACTCGACCACTGTGCACTATTCTCCACCGGCAATCGCATCGGCAACGCGAGAATGAAAACGGTAAACGGATATTGGAAAGCGATAAGTTGAATCCGTTTAGGGAGAATGCAGAGAGAAATTTAATCGTGTATGCTCAGGAAACGCACGAGTCGACAAGTTCGAGTTGATAGTTCGAAGTCGCGATAAGCATCGCGCAACACAATAAACGGAAATCGCGTTAGCAACCAGGTTTATTACGAAAGTACAAATTAACGATAGAACGGCTTGTCGATGAACCGTTCTACGAAAAACTTGCAATTACATCCACCAAGGATAGAAGAGGAATTGGTGGTCTCTCTGCCAAGGACATCAATGTTGCGATATGTTGCAAAAGGAATAAAATAGAGAAATGCACTGTCAATGAAATTACGAATGTCCATATATTTGACCTTAGCAATAGTGTGAATAGTAATAAAAATAATAATAATAATAGTCGCGTCGTAATCATAGTACATCGCGTCTAACGATCGTGACATTTCTCCTCTTTCATAAAATTCTAAAAGTAGTAATCGTAATAATACAATCAATAAATTGCGGTGACAATTATTATTATACTGTAAAAAAATCACTACCATCTTTGGGAGACAATGCGTGAGAAAGAGGGGTAAGGTAGCGAACACCATGAAAACTTAAAATAAAGGAGTAAAAAGGTTCGAATAAAAAAAAGGAAGTAAAGAGGAAAATTTTTCCGTACAAAATTAATTCGCAGGTCTAGTTTAAGATAATTAATAATATTATCGTAGTAATATATCCAAAATCCTGCCAATCATAAACAACCGCTCAAAAGTGCATTTGCCAAAAATTACTTCTCTATCTCCTTTTTTTGTTTGGTGTGCCCCATGTTCTTAGTCCTCGCGTGATAAAAAGCTTCATCCATTTAAAATTTTTTCGTAGCACTATGCAGAGCTCTGCCCCTTTCCGTGCTTTCTCGTTAATAGTGTAAAAAAGGTTTTATTACGAGCGAAAGATTATCATGTTGTACGCTACCAACTGACAGAGCTTCGGCGATCCACAAAACGCTCGCACCTTGACGGCATTCGAGAAATCGTTAATCATCGAAGTTAGAATATATCTATTTTTATGTGCGTCACGTGCACATCATACATTTATTTATTTAAAAATAAATGTACAAATGTTTCATGTGACCTAATTTCCCAGCAAATCACGAATATAACTACCATGTAACGTAAATATAAAATCATTACATTTACGTATATATTACATAACAGTTACATCTATGTATGCTGGATTATTCGAATTGAAATCACTAGCGCGTTTTACCCAATTGTAACGCAAGTCTTGTAATGTATGTATATCGTATTGCATAATACTTTTCTTAAAAAGATGTAAATTCCGACGGTCGATGACAAAATCAATCATTTTAGTAGCTCGCTTGGAAGTGATGTGCAACGAGCAAGTGTCAGCCTGACTGTGCTAAATAAAATAATGCATTTGTTTATTGCAATATGCTACTCTCGCATACAAACACGCACGCACACAATCACCTCGTTCTCGCCCAAATATTCACAGTTGATACAATGATATCTGGACCGGATGTCAGTTCTTGCCGCATGTATTCCTATGTCACGTTGGTAACGTTAATTAAATACGCTTCCGCTACAATTTCTAACGTTACTCGATTCGATATTGATAAAATCCCTCCGCAAACATTACGTATACTAATTGCGTTCACGTTTGAATGTTCCGCTGAATAACGTGAACAAAATAATTTCGCGTAATTCGAAAATTTACTCTTTTCCTCTTTATTATTAACACCGTAAGTCGACTTAAATTGGTCGAAGATAATCCGACATCAAAAAAATAGCGATATAATGATTATATTAAGAATTTCCTTTCTAAGAGGAGAGAAGAGTACCTTTGAAATAATGTGAGATCAGACTATAATAACGCTTCTTCCAAAAGCGGAACAGATTCCCAATTTACGATTAAGGAACGAGCAGGAAGACGGAAAGGCAAAATGTTCTCTCTTTTAGCACATGTCATCTCTAAGTTACAAATTTCTTATAAAAACTGAACTTGCAGATCTCGCCCATGTGTTGTTCGTTGACAAACGATATCACGATGAAAAAGTTGTATGAATGTGTCTCTCATGTCAAAAATGTAAAAAGAATTATTTGAAACCCGAAAACACATCGTGAAAAAAGAAAGGAAAGAATTCTCAGATTTTTATGTCCCGACATCGTGCGTCACAAAACTTGTACAATATAAATAATCTATTATTTGTAAAAATGCGACTCGTCAAATGTCTTTACCCGCGCGTTGTTCCATCTTCGTCATTGTTATCATACTTTGTCCGCAACGAGCCGGCGGAAAGAATCCCCAGCTGCTAGAACTATACAATTAATTAACGTTAGTAATTACTCACACTTAATTCTTAATTTATCATGATATCGCGTCGTACATAACTATGTCATCTCTCCATTATTCATGATGTCAGCCTGCCGTAACGCGTCTGCTTTTACAAGAACATCGCTACACATTACGTTAGAACCACACCAGAAGTTTTCACTAAAAAAATTAACAAATTTGGACAAAAAATCACGATTTCGAGCACTATGCAAGCTTTCGCTTTTTTTCCTTTCTTTTATTTCTCGAGTTCTCTGATTCTTTATACGACACTCGTAATTCGATTATCAAAGTATCGGATATCCTTGATTCAAGTAAGGAAAGAGTCTCTTATAGAATAGGGGTCTCTTTTTGTACAGACCAATCCGTGATATTGCACGAGTTTCCTTACACTGAAAACAGTTGCACGGCACGGCCGATCGGCTATGCAAGCTGGTAATTCGTCAACGCCGCATCTTACTATCTACTCACAATTTTTAGAAAGATCAGCACAAATCAAGTTCATACTCTATTACGTTATTCTAAATCATCTTTCGTATAAAACACTCTTAATTATTAACTATTCATCGAACACGGTAAAACACACTCTGTCTCATTTTTATTAATATTTAAGGTTCTTTGAGAATTAAGATTTACGTATACATACTGATGAAACAAGTACAGACTTATCGTAGTGATTAGAGCGATAAATTTATATTGAAAAAAAGATACACAGAATATTATTGATACGATTTACCAGCATATAATAATTCATGTATTCGTACACTCTTTATTTTTTGGAGAGGAGGGAGAATTTACTCTGCATTTTGGCTGCACGTTAAGCCGCGCTGCGTAATCCGCAGGGTGAGCAAGTAAAAAAACAGAGAAATCTCTTGACGAGTAGATTCACGATCGTCAACGTTCCCGATGTGCTTCGCAAGGGAAACCGAGCGCATCGTTGGGACCTGTCATCATACTCTTCGTCTTCTTCTTCGTAATTATAATTGTACGAAAGATTACGTGTATATTTATGACGATGACGTTGACATTGATAATGCTGTACTTGTTGATGCTGATAAAAATGCTGAATGTGGTGTACGCACTTCCTAGTTTCCAAGGCGCTGAGACCTGGCAGTGAGGAGCGGACGAGGGTGCGCGCCGATGCTGTGTATCCCGATACACGCGGAAGAGGATTGTGCGACGGGGATAATCGCGAAGATATTAATCTTGGGGCCAGATTCGGCCTCATTCGGGATCACCAGTTAGCCATGCCCGGTTTGTTTAGAGTCATGAAATATATCTGGCACGAGCTACCACCTTTCGCCGACGAAAAGAATACCTGAAAACATATAAAAATATATAAAATAGAAATAATTATATATAAAATATATAAATATAACATTACAAAAATGATATATGAGCAGAAAACATGGACTACGATTTCATTAATCCCTTGAGTGCGAGAGTGTAAAAATGATCCTAAAATGTGCAGGGTGTTTCCATGTACTGATTTAAATAACAGGTAAAAAAAACTTTTTCCAGAGCTGTTTTAGTTATTCCACGTAATCTTTGTGTTTTAGGATGTGCTAAATCCGAAAATGATCTTCGTTTTGTCATAGGACATCACGTTTTCTGACAATGTAGACAACTGTGTGAAATAAGACAATATCTCAAAATAAATAAAAATAGATAAATAAAATTAATTTTTTATTACAAATTTTTCATGAAAATCATTTTTTTAACTGAAGTTCTCGAGGTCACTAAATATGAATTTAATGTTAGAATTTTTTAAATTCCAAAATGACGATCTCAATATGATGCAAATTCATAATAAAATAAATTATATTAATTTTATTTCGTACATGTTTGTTTATTGTATTGTTTATGTAATATTTTCGAAATTGTTAAATATAAACTTAATATTAACATAATAAATAAATTTTAAAATGATAAATCCAATAAAGCAAAAAAATTTTTTTACAAAATTCTTAATAAATTAGTGTATATTAAACTTTTCTCATGAATCTTTACGTATTATATAGTTTTTAAATTCACTGTTTATAAATTTTATGAGATAAAATCACAAATATTTAAATAACATTTTAAATACAACAAAAACAGCAAATTAAATACAACAGAATAACAATAACGATATTAAATTAATGATCAATTTAATATTACTAATTACTGACAAGCCTCTAACTTTTATGTTTTTGTAGTTGTAACATTAACCGGAACATCAAATAGTAATTAAATATAAAAAATAATATTAATAATAAATATCCCTTGTTTATTTTCCCCTATTAATAAACATTTTGAGCTATGTCTCAGTAACAATGAATTTGCAAACATAAGTTCTTATGAATTTTTTTTCAAGTTTTGATATAAAAAGTTTGGCCCCAAAATTTGTTACCTTATTTTAATTACACCTTACATTTATTTCATAAAATACTTAAAAATTTTGTAACTTTCCATACAAAACCAATTGTTGGAAAATGTTCAAAAAGGTTTCGACTTTTTATATTTTATATGCAACAATTCTAAAAGTTTAAGATTAGAAAATCCATGTTAGTCGCAACGATTCTTAGTGCCGAATAATAATTTTTAATTTTTACAATCTCCAACTTATTCAAACTACGCGCTATATATTTGTCGGACTTGAAACACACAGTCATGAAACCGGAACATGTAATATTAATGCTTTAGAAACATAAGATTCTTCCTCCCCGAAATAACTGTAAAGAATTTTATTACAAAAAAATAATACCTCAGCCAAAGTTCGAACCTAGATGTCCCGAATTCCGTACGACCAATTCGACTATCGAAGCATATTGTCATGCCTTAGACGGCGTACGTAGTGAGCCGCATGCTTAATAGTAATGCTTAAGCGCAAGCTACAGTTTTATTGATCATTATAAAAAAAAAAATAGTTAAGAACTTCAATAATCAATTTTTTATAAAAAATAAGGCAATATAATTAGTATACGCTTTTTAAAATAGATCCTGTATACATCCGTCCTGAACCAATTAAAATTTCTGAAAACTATTATTAAATACTATCATTAATATTTATAAAAGAAAACGACAATTAATTCTGTAATGTCTATAAACGTTATTCACAGGGGATTAACACGCAATTCCACATTCTAATTAATCATATAAATGCGCATGCACCTTATCGTTACGTTCACAGAGGAACTTGAGCCGTTGAGCTTTCTTGTGCATGAAAACACCGTCGAGATGACCGCTCTCCACACTCCTAATTTCGATCGCTTTGTTACCCCAACCCATAATTTGTCCTGTACCGATGTACGCGACGCTCGTAGGCATCTCGCCCCACTGAAGAACCATTGTCTTCGATACTCTGCCGTAAGTATTTACGTATACACCTTCATTATCGTAACAAAGTAGCAACTGCATGCCGTTACTGTTCGGTAACGCTACTATACAATGTGGGCAAATGGGACCCTGGGTCTGCAAAAGCAAATAATAATACATATCATAACAGCAAAAAAGATTAAAAATGTCTATACATAGATATAAGACAGATAAAACAAAATAGATAAATGTACATGTTAACAATTATTTATTGGTTAATTTGAATAATTTATAAATTTGAAATATCGTCAAAAAAATTTGATACATAAATACCTAAAACTTTAGAAATATATATCTTCCAGTATTTCTTTTTATTATTACTAAAGAACAATGATTAAAAAAGGCCGTTTAATGAAAATGTAAAAAACCTGAATAGATTTTGATCTGCTGAACACGATGATGTTATAATTTTTCATTGAAAATGTGAGGAATATTGTCATTTTTCATAGAGTCCTATTTTTCACCCTCTCCGTGCAACGATTCTTCTCTAAGAATCATTTAAGATCAATTTTCCAATACGAGTAAAGTATTTCATACTTAAAATACAAAATTTAATATACAAAGGTTCTTGATATTATTGGAAATTAATAAATAAATTCGAAGTAAAAGATACAAATTAGCGGACGTCGTTTGACCATTGTTTTGCTGTTTATCAATATCTACCAATATTTCTTTATCACTAATCCGTTAAAGATGAATTGATCATAATGAAAAATTCACTTATACATACATATATTCCTTGAATTTGATAATTGTTGAACTTAAATATTTGTCGAGGTATTACTAGATACTGCAAAATGCACATTAGTATTATATAAAAGTGCATTACTTGAAAAATATATGTATATCTAATTTACAAGAAAATCAACCGATAAATCGCATCGCGTACATCTACCTAATATAAAATCTGATTTCCTTACATGTTTCGGTAAATATATATCGTAAACCGTAGCGGAATCCAGATCGACCGCGTGAAATCCGTCAGCGCTACCGTAAATAACTTTTAATCTTGAACCCTCTTCAACTGTGAGATCAACCAATAAGGGTCTGTGTGCAAGTTCGCCGAAAGACTTAAAAGCCATAAATTTGTGGTACGGCTTCGGCGCCCAGGCATAAATCTCAATGGAATCCTTCAATGCAATCACAAGAAACTTTATTCTTTCGTACTTCACTATTTTGAAATGTACTGCACCTTGCAGATCACCCACGTTGATCCAACCGTTACGTCGTTCAACTTGCTGTAAATAAACAGAAAAATATTCGACATTAAAACGGAAGAGACATACACAAATACAAACGCGCTTGCATGTACGCATACATTACATCACACGTCAGACAAAAAATTTTTTTACACACACACGCGCACGCACGCACACACGCACGCATGCACGCACGCACGCACGCACGCACGCACCCACACACACACACACACACACACACACACACACACACACACACAGATATAATATAAAACGGAAACTTACGTCACTATGACCATCCGTCCGTAAAATTTTGCTCTTCAACCAAGAAAGATAGTAGACGCGGACTCTATTTTTCTTACCGCTAATCGTAACCAAGATATTTTGACCCTCGAGAACTTCCATTTGTTGAAAACGTCTTCTACTGATCAGTTGGTAAACCTTACCCTGTCCGCTTCTATCCAATAACATCAACCCGTTCTCGGTTCCAATTAATAGATTTACACCTGTAAAGCAATAAGAATCAGTTACGTTCTGAAGCATACAATCAGTCATACAGTAAAAAAAAATTCTGCACTAAATATAATATTTGAAAAAAAAGATTGAGATTGTTCATTTACAATAATTTTTTGAACATTAAGTACGAATCTTGTTTCCAACTGCTGCATCACAACATAATTTTGAGAAATTTTTAATTAAAGTTACAAAAAAGAGCTATTTTCACATATTTTGTTATATTATAATTAAAAAATACGACGTGCCAGAAAAATTTTGTTACAAAATTAATTATGTTGTTAGGACTTTCAGCCTTTAAGGAGATCCTAAACTGACAAAATTACCAACATTATAAAATACAAAATTCTCCAAATTGGATTTAACAAATTGAAAACTACACATATTTAAAATACACACAATAATAAATAAAATATTCAACTTAAGAGAATAAAAAAAATACAAATATTCGACATATATATAATTTTTCAATCTTTCTTTTTGTTCTTTAACCTTCCTATACCCGCGCATTGGTTTGTCAGACCGACAACTCACATTATGTGTTTTTTGTTTTAAACGGAAAAGACTTGCTGAAATATGCAAATTACATAGTCCTGAGTCTGCAGTGACAACAAATAATAACAAAATCGATCGTTGTTATTACTGTAACTTACAAAAAAACCACAAGACACATTACAATTGCATTTCTTGTAAGAAATATTTTTGTATGGAACATGCCATTATGGTATGCTCCGACTGCTATGGTGAGACATCATAGATGATTTAATTTATATTTTTTTACTTAGAATACTTTACTTGTTATCTTTGAGATTTCAGAGTTTTTTTTAGTTTCGTTCAGTAAGAAATAGAGTTTTATTCAAGTTTTTATAGTACGTAAGATTTTCCAACTTTTGCCAAAGACTGTACTAAAAGACTGTTAGTCAGAAATAAAAGTAAATTGATTCTATAAAACTTTGTTCAATTGTTTTAACACATACACAGCTATAATATTATACATAAGTAATTTTATTAATTCATCATATATCAATAAACATGGCCTTTCCATTTTCGGTCCCACAGACCATGCGCGGGTATATGTGTTACTCTATTTAACGCGGGCATAGGATTAAATAAAATTAAGTATCTCACGATTTATTTCTAGCGATGTACTGCTATTTCTTAAACCGTACATATGTATTGTAAATCGTATAAGTACAATAAGACAACGTTGAGTTTTCAAATTTTAATGCAATGGATACTTAATCCTCAGATGACACATTGGGTATTGTACACCCGGGCTGTTTACAAAGACGCTTAGCATTCACAAATCGTTCGTTTCTTCTTTTTTGAATATTTCGAATATATTCAACCTTTCGATTTTCACACCTATTTAGTCTTCTTTTTGACCTTCTAGCGTATCAATTAAAAAAAAGTATTCAAATTCTGTGCATTACGTACCGAGACATACACAAATGAAAATGGTCACGTGACGTACACCCATGTGTGGCAAAATATCGAATTCAACATAGTGTATCAGCTGAGGGTTAATATGTAAGATTAGTGTGCTTGAAAATTTGTACATTTACATGTATGCAATATTAATGTAGTAGCAGGGATGAGCATTATTGAATAATTTTTTATTTAAATAATACAAAATTGACGAATAAAAATTTATTCGTTATTCGGTTTTTTGTAAATGATGAATAAAAATGTATTCGTTATTTGACCTCTTGTAAATGATGAATAAAAATTTATTCGTTATTCAGCCTCTTGCAAATAACAAATAAAAATTTATTCGTTATTCAACCCTTTGTAAATAATGAACCAAAATTTATTCGTTATTCGGTCTCTTATAAATGATGAATAAAAATTTATTCGTCATTTAGCCTCTCATAAATAATAAATACAAATTTATTCGTTATTCAGCCACTTGTAAATGATAAATAAAAATTTATTCGTTATTCGGCCTCTTGTAAATAATAGATAAAAATTTATTTGTTATTCAGCATCTCGTAAATAATAAATAAAAATTTATTCGTTATTCGTTTTCTTGTAAATATTAAATAAAAATTTATTTGTTATTCAGCATCTCGTAAATAATGAATAAAAATTTATTCATTATTTAGCCACTTATGAATGATAAATAAAAATTTAATCATTATTTAGCTGTTTGAAAATGACGAATAAAAATTTAAACGTTATTTAGTTATTCTAGAATAATAAATAAGCACTTATTCAATACAACCTTTATTCAATACATCTTGAATAAGAAACAAAAATTTATTTTCTTATTCAATTCTCTTTTAATAACAAAATAAACGACTAAAATTATTATTTTTATTCTATAAATTCTGAATAACGAATAAAGGTTAATTTATAATTTCGTAATAAATAACTATCTTAGCATTAACTAAACATATATATTTTAATAATTTAAAATAATTTTATACTGATAATTAAAAAATGTAAAGGAGCATTTGAAAAAAACGTTATCGGTTAACATAGTTTTTAAAATTTTTAATATAATATATTTATTAGAGAATTTATAGAATAAAAATAATCCATAATGGTAACACTTCCAAATAATAATATAACGGTCACATACGGTCCACTGGACTCTCCTGTGCAAAATCAGTCGCCATTTGCCAAATTTTTTGAAATTTCGTTGCAAAAATTTTATTGGACATACCTTAAGGTCTGTTCTTTATCATCCTATAATTTTTTTCTAAATTAAAATTTAACATAAATGAAAAAATTCAAATAAAAAAACGGCAAAAATTTGATTTTTTTACAAAATTATTCATAAAATTTTTAATTTTTGAGATAATTCAACAAAAATTTAGGAGTGTATTTTTAAGATAGTATACTTTTAGATAAATTTAACCCTTAAACATATAAGTGGGTCTGGGGGATCTTCCCAAAAAAACTTTACTTTAGTGCCATTTTATTTTAGTTAAGCAATGAAGTTAGTCAATCGTAGCAGTCGATAAAGAAGACTTCAAACTTTTTTTCCACTTAGCCCGAATCTTTTTTCTCATTCCGTCTTCACACAATGAGCGAAAATCTAGGGTAATTTTCAATATGTGTTTAAGGGTTGACATAATAAAAAAATTCAAATAAAAAAAATACAGCAAAATTTGACTCTTTTACAAAAATATTCATAAAATTTTTAATTTTTGAGCTAATTCCACAAAAATTTATGAGTGTATTCTCAAGATAGTATAATTCTCAAGATAGTATAATTTCAGATAAAAATTAGTTTCATAAAAGGTTGATTGATTTTGTGCACTCTTAAAGATAGCGTGGGGTCCAAAAGACCCTTGATGACCATCACGGGATAATAATAATAATTTCAATCGTTTATTTTGTTATTCAAAGAAAATTGAATAAAAAAATAAATTTTTGTTCTTTATTTAAAATGTATTGAATAAAGGATAAGTGCTTATTCATTATTCAAGAATAACTAAATAACGTTTGAATTTTTATTCGTCATTTTCAAGTAGCTGAATAATGATTAAATTTTTATTCATAAGTGGCTGAATAACAAATAAATTTTTATTCATTATTTACGAGAGGCTGAATAACAAATAAATTTTTATTCATCATTCACAAGTGACTAAATAACGAATAAATTTTTATTCATTATTTACAAGAGGCTAAATAATAAATAAATTTTTATTCATCATTTATAAAAGGCCAAATAACAAATAAATTTTTATTCATCATTTACAAGAGATCGAATAACAAATAAATTATTCATCATTCATAAATAGCTAAATAATGAATAAATTTTTATTCATCATTTACAAGAGGTCAAATAACGAATAAATTTTTATTCATCAATCGTCAATCATTAAATATCAATCATGCCTATCCCTGTAGTAGTATGTAGTGATGAATTGATTTTTTGTAAATCGTACGTATTGTAAATCATATGTGTAAGTCATTATTCAATCGGATAAAACTCACTTTATCATCTTCTTAAGGACTAAAATTCCTAACAATATATTTAATTCTGATGAAATAATATTTCTGCAATAAAACTCCAAAATGTCACATCATAATTATAATATGACAATTATAATATGCATGAAAAGTTTAATTTTTACAACTTTAATTGCAAATTGTTCAAAATTGTAATGTAATAACGACATTTAGAAACCATATTCCATAAATCTTTAAGTATAGACTGGTAATACCAGTAAAATCGTGTCCGCACTTCTCTTTCTACGAGTATCCAAAAATACTTTTCACATATTGTACATGGATGTATTTTGATTGGTGCATACGCTTTCACTGATATGCACAATGTATATTTCCGGACATTCGAAGAAAGAGAAGCTACTAAAAAATTTCTCTCTCTAATCTCTTGTGAACACTATTTTCTTGCAAAAACTAAAACAATTGCCAGTCCATATTTATAAGATCTATGTCATATTCAACATTCAAAAAATTATAGAAAATGACCAATCTCGTTCTTGTGTTAAAAAAAAATCTTTTTGTTGAACCATGTAATATGCATATACGCACCCCATAATGCGGCGCAGAGAATCTCGCTGTTAAATCGCTTTTTGTATTTGCGTATCTCAGGTGTGTCCGATGCTAAATCATGACTTGTGGGAGTCACATTAACGTTCACATGGGATTCTCTCCTCGCTGGACCAGCTCCGAATCCAAAAGTCAGGAAAGACCGCTGCTTCTGTTGAAGCGCAAATGGAGGAGGTGATTTCACCGCTTGTCGATACTGCAACAGAGATGACTGCCGTTTGAGAGAATTCCAGGGAAAACATGTGCTGCGAAATGCCAGGCAAAACTTTACTACTTTGCACGCAAAAAGATGCTGAAGTGATGCTAGGAAAATTTTTCATCTATTACAAACGTAATTAACAGAAAAAATACAAATCATGAAAACGCGCAAGGGTTCTCCTTTCCTTTTTTTTAAATGATAAAAAAACAGCATGCAAAGGATTGAGCGAAGAAATGAAAAAATTACAAGAGAACAAATCAGCCGAATCAAATATGCACTATCTACATAGCGTTCATTCAAACAAATAATCATTACTTTGATCATAAAAATTAAAACTTTTTCACAAGATGATACGGAAGCGAAAAAGAACAAACATTTGCATGCACTAAGAAAAAAATGTTAACTTGACTAAATTTTTCAAATAGACTAAACACAACATTATTGTAAGAATTATTCAAAAAATCAAATAATTTTAGCTTAAACGAATGTATTTGATGCCTGTTTATCCTGTAACTAATTAATTCTATTTCTATAACCATTCTTATTATCTCTGAACATTTACTTATCTAACTGTTATTAGATTTTGTAAATTATTTATTCACACTTTTATAGTTTATAAAATTTATGATTAAAATCAGATGTCCAAGTGATTTCTCACGTCGGGCGACATGGAAAATCACATGGACATCCGAGTTCTATTCATAATTGTATTCAATTAAATATATCCCTACTTAGCGTGAACTAAAATAACTATGTAAAATACTATAAGCATCTAAACCGGGTTTCCCAAAGTATGTGACTATTGATGGATCAACTTTTGATAGATCACAAAAAATCTTCAGTGAGGGAATAAAAACCAAACTTAGAAATAAACTATAATTATCAATCTTCTTGTTTAATTCACATCAATGTCGAATTCACATCAAAGCTATCAACAGAAATAAGAAATAAGCGCGTTCTTCATATCATAATATCTCAGAGAAATAGTTTTACAAAACTATATTCTTTACACTATACTTAATACCTTAGAGAAATAATTTTACAAAACTATAACTTCAATAAAAAATGTAAAAATAAAAAGAGTATTGTAATATAAATAAAGTAATGTAAAAAGAATCAATTTACCACTCTTTCCATGCTTTTTCATGTCCACTAATAGAGGTAGATAAATCGTAAAATTTTGCCGTTTTAAAAAATAAGTTGCGGTCTACACAAATTTGAGAAATCCTGATCTAGACCATAATTTCCCAACAAGGCGTTATCGCTCACCGGTAGACGTTGAAATCTGGGAGAGAAACGTTGCTTGTTTTAGCCACAGTAAGGGGTATTGAGAAGTAGACAATAAGAACGTGCTAGAAAAATTTAATCGTCTAAACAAACACTTAAACATTCACTTGATTATACAAATACTACAGTTATGTATTTTTACAAAAATCAAATAATGTCAATCAAACATTTGTATGTTTATTCAAAGGAGGCGCTAGACAAATAAAAACTTTGAAAAAGAGACGATAAGCCAAAAAAGCTTAGGAAAGTATGATCTAGACACACTTATCTATTACAATAATAATTTCATAAAAATATTCATTATATATGCAGTTGCGTAGTCAGAAAGCAATCTGACGAAGATGAAAATAAAACGTAATCAAACATGAGAATCGAAAGAACTCGTAAATGAAGCACCTCAAATGTAAAAGGCAAAGAAACTCATTTAAATCAAATAAAACACCTCAAAAGGAATCAGAAACTCGACACATCTACGTTATTGATAAGTAATGTTAGCAAGGGGAGCCCCTGACCAGTATATCACTGATTTTAATAAAATTTTACGGGTATTTAATATTCACTCACATAGTTACTACAGTAAAGTCATAAGTTACGAAAATTAGATATTCTCGAGAAAATGACAATTAAATATTTTCAGCACCTGTAGTACCTACATTACAAAAGAACGATTATCGAGTCAACGGCGTAGTGTGGTGCGTTAGGATGTCGACTGCTACGCTCAAAAATCCAGGTTTGATTCCCGCGGATGACTTTTTTTATTTAAATGTTATATTTTTAAATGGTTATATATAATTTTTAAACCATTTTTAATTATTTAATATAAAATGTTATTTATTTTTAAATCAAAAAATTTAAAAATGCTCTTCAAAAAATAAATTAAAATTTCTCATAAACACAAAAAATATATTTGCAATAAAAAACTGTTACAATAACTGTTTTAGGAACGTCAAAATAAATATTTCCATATCGTTACACCTACAACGGTCTCTGGGTAAAACGGTTTTATTATTTTTTTTTTGTCTAGACCTTATTATTAACTTACATATAAAACTCCTTGTCTAACAGAAAATAATAACAAAACTGTTTTACTCGAAGATTGTTGTAGTTATAACGATTTATAGAAATATTTATTTTGATGTTCTTAAATCAGTCATTATAAATTTTTGTTACAAATATATTTTTTGTGTTCATAAAAAATTTTAATTTATTTAATAATAAAAGAGCATTTTTAAATTCCTGGATTTAAAAAAAAATAACATTTATATTAAATAATTAAAAACGGTTTAATCATACAATATGATAATTTAAAAATATAAGATTTAAATGAAAAAAGTCTCATCCGCATCGGAATCAAACCTGAGTAGCAGTCAACGTCCTAACGCACCACGCTACGCCACTGACTCGACAATTCGATTCTTAAGTCCATTCTGGTAACATCGTCAATTGATAGAATACATTTAAATTTGTTTGTAATTTTTTTTTATTTTTGCAATATACTTTAGACTTGTAGTTATAGCAATTTTAAAACACAGACGTCTGATCGTTTAAACGCTCCGGAATTGCCCAAAATTATCCGAACTCGAAGATGACGTCACGATTGTTGTTGCCGAAAGCGTATAGTATGTATGTCCATAGTACTCAATACAACTGTATACTCGATTTTTATTTAATTTGGCCTGTACATATCATAACAAATAAACATGAGCAAGTTGACTAGTTTATCGATTATGTTTTACCTTTGTGCAAACAAAAAGTGCACCCACTAAAATATTTGTGATAGTTCCACGCGAAGAAGCAACAAAAAAGTTGCGGTTTTGAGTCAATACTCGACGTCCAAATAAACCAACAAAATCGATTTACAAAGCTATTTTTATGACATGCTGTACAAATAATTCTTTTGTTAACATTTTCTAATTAAAAGTTGACATGGAAAATTACGTTCGTTTTTGTTTAATGGGTAGGCCTAAAAATTGTTTATCATAGTGTTATGCCCGTTCTTTGGCTGAGCTTGAGAAGCTGGCCGATTAGACAAAAGAAACGCGGCCGGCGTTTGTTCTGTTTCGGGACGCGGAGCTGTCTCGAGATATTAATAATAATTCCGCTACGAATTAATTGTATAAAGTTCCACGATTAAGGCTTGTGTTCTTTTCGTAAAGAGTGTTTATTTATTTTGTCTCACGTGTTCAAGTGTCCTTGCGCGAGTAAAGTGTGTACTTGTCTCGTCGAGTATAACAATATTTAATTAATTTATCATTTTTAATAAATTTGGAAAATAGTAAGCAACCATATAAACATTATTTACGATTAAATGAACTTATATTGCGGCTTTTGCATTCCTAACCTCAGAAACGTTGAATTTGTCACTTTCCTTAATAAACTCACAAACCATAAATGCGTCTATTTTAGGCAAATCTGTTAAGTCACTTTTAATAAAACCTGATTCTAAAATATTTGTCATATTTGACGCTACTTTTTGTTTAAAATTCGATGAAAAAAAAAAAAACTATCTCTCATAACAGAAGGCTTAAAGCGCTCGGAAAAGAAACAATTGGAAGTGGAAAACTATCGATAATAACTCAATAATATCTATCGATATCTGAACTTTAATCCGATATTTCGATAATTTCCTTTTACTATCGATATTATGTGATAGTTGCACAAAACATAACATGAGTGGGCCAACTTTATATATCGATATAGATATATTAAATATAATACACGTAAGTCGACAATATAATCTGATAGGATTTATTAAAGCTTTTGGTCTATAAAATAATATTATTTTAATATTTTAATATTAAAATAATATTAATTTTCTAGTACAATAAATTTATCATATAACTTCAGAAACGAGATATTTTTAAAACTATTTTATAATATGCATCTCTATGTGATTGTGATACATCGGCCATATGACAGTTTGATGTATATTTTTAAATGTCAAAATTACAAACTTATATTTTTTATGGAATATCAAAAAATATAGCAGTACGTAGCAAATAATTTATTAGATGTTTGATATATATACTCATCAGCATAAAGATTGCGATACCTTTTTTTTCGATAGTTTTTGAAATGCAGTCTACTCACCAGATAATTCTTACTTATGGAAACTATTGACGTTCATCTGCTCAACGAGCAAAGCTAAGTTCCAAAATCTATCGAAAAAAAGTATCGCAACCTTTTTCCTGGCGATTACATAATGTGCAATAAATTATTTATTACAAAATTCGTCAAATATGCGACAAACTGACATCTGACCAATATATTAACGTAGAAGTGAAAAATAATTTTTGGAATGTCTCGTTTCTAAGATTACATAATATATAATTTCACATCGGGAAAAAGATGAGCCTTAAATAATAATTTTAAAATTTTTGATATTACTATCGATATATCGATATTTATTTTAAAAAACTCGCGAAAATCGATAGTAACCACTTTCGATAGGTTTCCACCTCTAGAATCAACATCATGACGTTCATACCAATAACGTTGCTTGTTCATTCATTTGAATTTCTATGAATATTTGAACTTTATTATTAAATAAATATAAACAAATGAACTAATTATATTTAAATGAATTGTTATAATAGTACTTATATTTTGATAAATCTCAACTAAATTTATCAATTAAAATATTTACTTACAAATCCAATTGTTCTTTTGTAACAGTTCTATAAGTGATGCAAATATTTAATCATCATTTTCTCGAGAATGCCTAATTTTCGCAATTTACGGCTTTACAGCAATAAATGTGTGAGTGAATACTATATACCCATAAAATTTTATTAAAATCGATGATATACTGATCAAGGGCTCTCCTTATAAGTACAGATAGAAAAGCTTCGTACTCAAAATATAATAACAGTCAAAATCAATTGAACACACACTCCTATAACCATAGCTAAATTTATACATACATATAAAACCTTCAACTTTTTTATACTTAAAATATACTCACACAGGTTCACACATGCATGCACGCACAAACATGAGAGGAGATAATATGTAGGTAATATAATATGATGATAAAAATAAGACTAATTAATTACAGGATAAACGGGCATCGAATATATTCGTTTAAGCTAAAAATCATCCTATTGCAATAATTCTATTACAATAATAAAACATTTCCATACCAACCTAATGGACCTTTCCTTTTACTTAGTTCAAGTATTTATACATTTAAAACAATGTTAACGTCATCTGTTTTACCGACAAAAATACCATTTTTTTAAATAAGTTATACATCGTATTGGTTTTACTCATAATTATGGTTTTAATCATAATTCCTTGTACACATTAAAATACACATTATAATATATAAGCAGTGTTTCGCCATTATCTATATAAAATTATCTAGATAATCTTGATAACTTTGTCTTATCTTTATCTAGATTATTATAATGTATGCTATTTTCATCTTTATCATAGATAAAAAAATGTTATCTTCTTCAAATAATCCAAGATAATGTAAACAATAACAGAAATAAAATATTGTTATTAGCCTTAGTCTCCAAGTTACCATTTATCCTAACAAGAAAATTTTTCAAAGTAATAACAATAGTTGCGTTCCAAAATTCACTGCTAATACTAGAGCTGTTACTTTTGACTTACTTCAAAGATTCGAAGCTTCAAAGTTAACTTCGATATTTCAAAGTTTAAGGCATCTTCGAAGCTTCGAAGCTACGAAAAATACGTTTGTGCAAATTAAAAGATTAATACAATTACGATATATTATAGCATATTTTAAAAACTTGCATTAATAACATATATTCTAAAAAAATATATATTTCAGCTTGTTTTCAATCGCACCGTAACATTGAAAGAAGATTCGGGAATGGTGAAAAAATGTTTTTCAGGAAATAGAATAAACACAAAAATATTTCTTATTAAAACTATATCTTAATTTATAGTTAACTTTGAACGTCAAAGCTTCAAAATTTAAAGTACCTTCGAAGCTTCGAAGTTAACTTCGAACTTCGAAGATTTTAATACCGAAGTTTCGAATCTTTGAAGCTTCAAAATTCGAATGTCGAAGCTTTCGAAACAAATCACCAGCCCTAGCTAATACTAAAAATTTATAATATACGTAATACTGATTTTAATACTGATTTTAATACTAATTTTAATACTGACAGTATACATCAAAACGTAGTCCAGATTGCACAGATCAGTAGTAATACAATACAAAAATTGCTTCAAAATTATAAATTTAAAAACTTACAAAAAATTTTATCAGTCATTATATATTGTAAATTATATATTCCATATATTTTTTAAACTTTGATATTTATTTTATCAATTCCAAAGAGAAATATTTTTTGTTAGATTAAATTAAATTTGAAGAACTTTTGTTTCTAAGAAATAAAGATATAGAAACAAAAAATATAAATATATTGTTTCATATCCTAAATTCTTTTTCTTATTGTTAGTAGCAATATTATTTAAAAATTGAACTATACAAAACCATATATAATTTTATCTTTTATCTATAATATTAAAATTGAATCTCATCTTTCTCTTATTTTTATTACATTTATTGGGTTGTTCAAAAAATAATTTTGTTTTTTCTCAACAGAGGGCACCTTTACACTTAAGCCGCATAATATATTTTGACAACTGATAGCAAAGCTTGCTTGTAAAACAGTTCGATTGATTCTACGCAGTAGTTTTTGTTTGGTGTCCTATCAAATATGGAAAGTAAAAAGCAGCATTTTCGGCATATTTTACTTTTTTACTATCGAAAAAGTAAAAATGTTGTTCAAGCAAAAAAAAAATTATCCGATATGTATAGAGAAAATGTATTGACAGAACGCCAGTGCCAAAACTGGTTTGTAAAATTTCGATTAGGCAATTTTAATGTTGAAAATGCACCACGTTCTGGAAGGCCAGTTAAAGATAATGAAGACACAATAAAGGTATTAATTGATATAAACCGGCGAATAACAAATTGTGAGATCGCTGAAAGGTTAGGTTTATCAAATTCAACCGTTCATAATCATTTGAAACGCCTAGGTTTAATCTCAAAGCTCGACATATGAGTCTCTCATGTTCTTACGGAAAGAAATCTGTGCCGTTGACGTCTGTGATTTGCTTCTCAAACGTCAAGAAAATGACCCATTTTTGGAGCACATCATCACTGGGGAGAAGAAATGGGTTATCTACAACAATGTTAAACGCAAGAGATCATGGAGTAAAAAAGATGAACCGACTCAAAGCACTTCGAAAGCCGATATTAATCAAAAAAAGGTAATGCTATCTGTTCAGGGGGATTTAAAAAAAATCGTTTTTTTTAAACTTCTACCAGACAACACAACGATCAATTCTGAAGTGTATTGTCATCAGCTGGACAAATTGAATAATTCACTTACACAGAAAAGACCAGAATTGATCAATAAAAAAGGTCTTCCACCAAGATAATGCAAGACCTCATACAAGTTTAGTAACTCGTCAAAAGCTTTTACAGTTTGGATGGGATATATTGCCACACTCACTATATTCTCCAGATCTGGCACCTATACTTCAAATGAGAAAGTCAAAAATCATCTAGATCAGTTTTTTACCAGCAAAAAACAAAAATTTTATGAGCGTGGAATCATGCTACTGCCAGAAAGATGGCAAAAGGTATTGGACCAGAATGGACAATATATAATTCAATAAAATATTTATTCACTATAAGAAAATCGTCTTTCATTTTCATAAAAAAAAGCGAAATTACTTGCCAAACAACCTAATACGTGTAATTTATCTTACCTTTATCTAAATAATTTTAAGTTATTTAAGCGCACTATACTCTGATTTTTCAGAGTATAGTGAATCTATTTTTTTATAAAAAGAAAAAATATAAATTTCTTATTGATTTCTTATTCACCTTAATATGGCAAAGCTATAAATTCACGGAAATATTTATTTAAAAAAATTATCCTGGTTATGTGTAAAATAAAAACAGATCCAGGTATAAAATAAATAAATGAATATCATTAAATTTAATTGTTAGAATCACATTTAGAAATTTAATTTAAAAAAATATGTTTTACAAATAGCATATATGTGTACATTGCCTGTCAACGATTTGCGTAGTCCTGCAATAGCTGTAACTTGATCCTGATTTACCTAAACAGAGTCAATAATGCTGAATGCGTACGCACTTCGAAAAGTTGCACAGCAGAAAGGGCATATTGACAGTAGTACAGAATAATAAAAAAATAATAAATAATTCTTTATTTAAACAACTTAATAATAATTTATTAAAATAATCTAATTATTTATCTTCCCGTCTCGTTCTACATTATTTAACTATTTCTTTCAATCTATTGTCATATTTATACCTGGATAAATATATAAATTCAAAATATATGTTTCATAAGTTACATATAAATCTAGAGGATTATACAGATAAATCTAAAGAGAAGGTCCTAATTGCGCACAGGCCCAATTGGACACCACCAATCAAGTAATTTAATCTCACCCAACTAACGGAAATACTCTAGGCATCGGCCGCTATAATTGATGGTGTCCAATTGGGCTTATGCGCAATTGGAACCCTCTCTTTAAATTTATCTGTGTGTGTGTGTGTGTGTGTGTGTGCGTGTGCGTGTGTGTGTGTGTGTATATATATAAAATTCATGCAATTTTTAAAAAAAAGAAAAAATAAAGAATCAATTATTTATTATTTATCTTATTATTCTTTCTATTAAGCTGCGTGTCCATGTGTCCCTTCAGATGTGCGCTTTCCCAAAGTGCACGCGCATTCGCCATTATTGACTTTATCGATTCTGCTTGGGTAAATCAGGCTGATAAATATTAAGGCGACTGGATCAATGAATCGTTAATGGGCAATGTATATGCATCTCGATGTAGCAGTATGTAAGAATTGGTCAATAATATGTCAATTGTTTCATAAATCGTATGTATATTAAGACAATGCTGGAGTGATGGTGGAACTCACTCAACGTCGGTACTGCAAATTTTTCTTCGACGGAAAGTTGAGCTACTCGCAATCGCGCGCGTGGCACGAAGGGTAAAGAGAATAACGCTAAGGCCAGACGAACAGACTAGCGCTTTTTGTCAAACGCACTTATAAATACATTATCTATCATACATTATCTGTTCGTGTCTTCAACTTCAGCGCCATTTGATGCAAGATCTCTCAACTAGCACAGTACACACTTACTGCTCTGTTACTCTTCAAACTGAGTCCGCACGTCAATTTACACATGAAATTTTCAAATCATTATTTCCCTAAAGCTTCTAGACTCATTCTGAAAACACAGTATTGTTCTTTATTGTAATTTTGAGGGTATACCATGCTTATTTTATATGTACAAAGCCTCAAATTTCTATGCATAGTAAATGTTGATTAACAAGACTATATTTTTATAATTCTTTTTTCGTTTTTCAAATCAAATCGTAGCCTGCACCCTTCGTTATTGTCTATACTTTAATTCTGTAAAAGGATTTTCAGTAGAAAGGATTTTCAATAATATCTTCAATAAAAAGAACAGCTAATCCAAAAATATTCACGTATACAGACGACTCCAACATCGCCTTAAATCGAATTCAATCGGTAAAACTGATGACATCAACGCATTCCCTGAACTTACCACATAAAATACTTTTTAGTTTTAGTTCAATTATTTAACTCGTATAAAATATTTCAATTATAAAATACATGAACTGAAAAAATTTAATCAAACTAAAAAATTAGTTAAGTTAACAACTTTTTTCTCAGTGTGTAGTCCATACGTGTATATTGGAGGGATGCGTTTGGTGAGAATCAAGCAGACTCAAAACTAGCCAACACTGCGTTCAACATTACCACTATTAACTTGTTATTATCTTCGTGTTATGTTCTCAGATGACACTTAAAACGGGATTATAAACATCCGTGAAACATGATCTATCCAGTCGCACGTTATCGCATCGCACGTTTTATTCAGATAAAAAACAAAACCCAGAGAAAGGATAGAAGAAGAGAGAGATATGAGAACAAAAAGCAACGGTAGTCGCGGCAACTTGTTAAGAGTTATCGTTTTACCGTGGTGACACCAAGAATCAAGTATAAGATTATACCCCACAAAAAACCAACCAAAAAGAAAATAAGAAAATACGGCCTGCGCGTATATACACAAAACTGGCATTCATTCTCGCGCAGTGCATAATGAAAAAAGATCAACGTTCGAGAGCAAAATAACACCGCGTGTCCTTATATCCCTCTGTTACCACCCCTCGCGCGAAAAAGCGAGGAAAGGCAAGAGGGAGGGACAAAAATTTTTCTTTTAAATGGATGAATAGATACTTACATTGTAATTAGTATTGGGATTGGAATGGTCAGTAGAGAGCCCTGCCCTTCGAGTTAGAGCTCCCGCGTGTCCCACAACACACAACATAATCCTGAATTAGTCACGCTGACATTCGTATAATTGACGTTTAATAGAGAACACACGTGAAAAACAGAGACATTGTGTGATCCTACAATCCTACCAATCGTAACATAAAGCGTTGCCGTATAAGCCATATTTCTTTTTTAATTTTATATACAATACTGGTGCCTAATAGAAAAATTTTAATAAAATCTTAATGAAATTTTAATGAAATTTTGATAATATTTAAGTTTCAGACATTTTAACCAATGATTTCATCAAATTTTCATCAAAAATGCATTAGTTTCATTAAAATGTCACTAACTCGTCAATATAGAGTATCTGCAACTTTTCATTGCAATTTTATAAAAAATTTATTACAAAATTTCAATAAAATGTCATTAATTCATCATATTACCAGATCCCTAACATTCTGCTATATAAACACTGCGTGGTTATTTAATATCCGCAAATTACTAGATGGCACTAGCAACCATGGGCCAAATCAACTGTTGTCTCTATATTTCTATGGTTTGTTTGCTCCGCACTGTTTTTACACAAAAAAAAAATAGTAATAAGGAGTAACTAAAAGTAATAATTAGAAGTGTAAGAGTAAAAAGATGTTAAATTTTCATAGAAGTTTAATACTTTTATAAACTTTATAAAAATGTTATCTTTTGTTTAACTTTCACACTTCTAATCACTACAATGTATAGCTCATCTATTCATTTTAAGATCAAAATGAATTCATCAAACAGATAGGTTTACTTGTTTCACAGTTATAAACAAATAACACTTTTCTGTCAAACGCCATATATACCTATTGCAAACCTACATAATATAGTCAAATGGTAAAATATATACAATTATATACTGTTTAGAAACTCAATCAATATATACGATGTTGGATCAATCACTCTATCCTTATTAGATATATCGGTATGTACAGTACATGCATAAGGTGGTCATTAAGTACTCTAAAAGCTTTTCAGGAATAATTCTTCATACTAAATCAAGACAAAAACTTCATATCACTATATGAAACAGCTTGTAAGAGGTACCCGCAACCTGCGGGTCATCAATTTTGATAAAATTTTAAGGGTGTATAGTATTCACTTAATCCTTTACTGTAGTAAAGCCGTAAGTTGCGGAAGTTAGGCATTTTTGAGAAAATGATGATTAAAGGTTTCCAGCACCTATAATATCGTTACAAAAAAACGATTGTCGAGCCAGCGGCATAGCGTGGGGCATTAGCACACTGACTGCTACTCTTAGGGTCCCAGGTTGAATTCCCGCGGATGACTTTTCTTCATTTAAATCTTATATTTTTAAATTGTTGTATATATAATTTTTAAACCGTTTTTAATTATTTAATATAACATGTTATTTTTTTAAATCAAGGAATTTGAAAATGCTCTTCTATTATTAATTGAATTAAAATTTCTCATAAACACAAAAAATATATTTGCAATAAAAACTTATAATAACTGTTTTAAGAACCAGTATGTTTTAATTGTTTTTACAATAAGTAGCAGTCTAAAAGTTGTAAACCTATTGTAAATTTTGTTGCAAATATATTTTTTGTTTTTATTTTTTAAGCCTTCTATTCTTCTTGTGTTTTATATTTTGTGTTCATAAGGAATTTTAATTTAAATAATAATAGAAAAGCATTTTTTAATTTCTCATTTTTTTTAACAACATTTTATATTAAATAATTAAAAACAGTTTGAACATTATATATAACAATTTAAAAATATAAGATTTAAATGAAAAAAGTTTCATCCGCGAGGATCGAACTTGGGACCCCAAGCGTAGCAGTCAACGTGCTAATGTCCCACGCTACACCGCTGACTCAACAATCGTTCTTCTGTAACGGTACTATAAGTACTGGAAATACAATTTAATCGTCATTTTCTCAAAAATGCGTAATATCCATAACTTACGGCTTAACGGGATAAAAGTTTGAGTGAATACAACACACCCATAAAATTTTATTAAAATCGGTGACCCGCACGTCGCGGATTTCCTTTACTAGTTTCAAAAATACTTGAGTCTTCTAATTTAATAAAAAAATAATATATGGCTTTAAAAGATGAACCTTTATTTCCTTCAAATATACACAAAATTTCATCAAAACAACCCAAGGTTATTAATTTCAGAAAATAAAAAAAAAGAATTTTTTCTTTAACTTTGACACCTTGCATCTTTAAAACTAACAATAATCTCTTAAACATATAATCATATAAAGATTTCGTCTTAAATTAATGTAAAAAATCGTCCCTTAAAATCTTTTAGAGTACTAATCACCTGTAAATGATCGGACGACAGTTTGCCACGCAGACATTGAGTAGCCACTCGAAACTATAATGTATAGTGGTGTACAGTCTCATTGCAGAATCTTACACAATTTTTTTGTTATAATTTCATTAAAAATATATAACAATTTTGAAATGTTAATTCGTCAACACAAAGTATCTACAATTTTTCGTTGCAATCATTTCATCAAAAATAATTTCAATAAAATGTCGTTAATTTGTCAGAATATCTCTACATATTTTTGTTGCGTTTTCATCACAAATTTATTACAATTTCAATAGAATTTCCTTTTTTATTAGAATTTCATTACTTTTTCATTGAATTCTCATTAAAATGTCATCTGTTTTTCATTATACGCAGAAAATAATCTCAGCAAAATTAATTAAAATTTCATGGTATATTTATTAAAATTTCATAAAATTTAATAAAACGAGTTCGGCGAAATTTCGAATTCGTCGAAATTTTATCAAACATTAAAATTTGTCTATCAGAAATTTCTCGATTCCACTACGCTATTCACGATTTTTACATATGAACGGGAAATGGGTCAACAAGTGCTTGTATATGCAATTCATATATTTGAAATACTTTATACTGCGATGTAGTCGACACCATAAGCCGTAGCCGAGAAACATATCCAAAATCAAGGAGAAACGGAAAAAAGCTCTACGCAACTCGCGAAGAACTGCTTTGTTCTCACAAGAAAAAAAAATACAAAACCGCGAAAGAAATACAAAGAACTTGTTTAAGAGAAATAGAAGCTGCCGTCTATAATTTTGTACAGTAATGAATCGGGTGTGTGCGCGATTCGTTGAATCGTAAAGATTTCTTTAATATCGCCCCCGATCTAAATCCAAAATCCAGGAGACGCAAATAAAGAAATAGAGCGTAACTTGGAGAGCGATATTTCTGGACCGTTACTAGACTATGTTACTGGTAACTTTCTCTCTCTTTCTCTCTCTCTCTCTTTCAAGTTTTTTTACCAGAGTACAGAATATACGAAGGTTGCCCAAAAAGAAATGCCCTACATTTTTTTTCTCAAAAACTATTCTACAAAAATGATGTTTACACATATGAAAAAATGATGTTTTATCTACTAACTCTATTTTTCTACATAATCTCCTTCAAGTTCTACTGACTTACTCCAGTAATTCAATAGGGCATGTATGCCCTGTCGGTACCAGTCCTCGCTTTGGTTACGGAGCCAGGTTTTCACTGATCTAGCTCATTCAAACTTTCACTTAGTCGGGTCACTAAATTTAAGGATAGCATTCGTGGAAAACATGTTGAAGACGTTAAAGAGGTGATTAGTGCAGTGAAAACCTGGGCTCCATAACCAGAACGAGGACTGGTACCGACAGGACATATACGCTCTTAGTGAATCGCTGAAGAAAGGCAGCAAAACTTGAAGAAGATTATGTGGAAAAATAGAGTGAGTAGATAAAACATCATTCTTTCATATGTTATAATTCCATTTTTGTAGAATAAATAGTTTTTAAGAAAAAAAATGTGGGGCATTACTTTTCGGGCAACCCTTGTATGATGACTTCAAATCGAATTAAAATAGTTTCCTATAAAATGTCTGTTAAAGTCAAACTCGGGACTCCTCCATTTTTTGCTTACAGCATCGTACAATAAATGTAAGACAATCGTTTTACACGACTTCTATTCATAAACAATAATGTAGTAATAATATTTTGTTTATGCACATAAAAAGAAAACAAAAAAAATACAAAATAAATAAATACCGTCAAGATCTATTTACCAATTGCTAAAGTTCATAATGAAAAGTGAGAATGCAAAACCTAAAAAAACGAAACAACAAGATTGATACGTATAGTCAACAAAATGCATTTTTTTGGCTATCACGGACAATTAACAAGACATTGACACAAAGCACAAGCCGTCCCCTGTGCAAACCCTCAAACTTAAATGTGTGTATATGTGAGTGTGTGTGCGCGCGTGTTATGTAAATCACGCGCGGTTTAGTTGATTCGGCATAATCCAAAAGTATACAAGCGTCGAATGAGCTTGTATCATTACTGTCGTTGTCACTAATCTGTTTCTAAGGCAAGGTAAAGAAAAGTATGTAAATCAAGTCACATGTTTGCGGGTAAACACAGTATCATACGCGCTACGTACCTATTTTGCGACGTATGCTCAGAATAATCGATGATAATCGTATATAGAAATATTTCGACCCAATTGCACAAAAAAAAAGCATTTCGGTTACAGTCCGATAACACGGAGAAAGGAAAGCATTCTCATTTGCTACTGAACAAAATAATAATCATTCTCAAGATCACGATTGATCATTACGTCAATGATGTACGTTTCACATCGCTCACAAGACTCACGCCTCAATGAGACAAAAAAAATATATAAAAATATATATGAAAATAAATAAATAAATAAATAAAAATACATACACACACGCACACATTTTATACATATACAGGGTGGCAGAAAATAAATTCCTATGCTCTCGTGGGTTGATAGAGCAAGTCATACTGAGAAGAAAAATCCTTTACTATTTTTCTTTATTCGTAATAGTTACCGAAATCAAAATTAGTAAAGTTCGAGACGTACGTGTGCGGCTTTGCTTGTGTGGCAGCAGAACAACAGCGCGCTGGCCGGTACACAATGCTACTTCTCTCTCTTTACCGTGCCGCCACCCGCGACTGCCTCTAGCTTTACTAATTTTTATCTCGGTAACTATTGAAAATAATAAAAAATGATAAAAACACTTTTCTTCTAGTATGACTTGCTCTATCAACCCACGAGTGCATGGAAGGTTATTTTCTGACACCCTGTATATACAGGGTGAGCGATAATAGTTGGAACAACTATTTACCATAAAAGAAGTCTTACTGATTTCAATCCATATAAATGCATGGAGTGCAGTCATCTCTTATGGTAAATAGTTGTTACAACCATTATGGATCATTCTGTATGTGTGTACGTGTATGTATGTATGTATGTATGTATGTATGTATGTATGTATGTATGTATGTATGTATGTATGTATGTATGTATGTATGTATATATATATATATATATATATATATATATATATTTATACACATACATACACACATACACATAGGGTGTCAGAAAATAACCTTCCATACTCTTGTGGGTTGATAGAACAAGTCATACTGAGAAGAAACATCCTTTACCATTTTTCATTATTCGCAATAGTTACCGAGATAAAAATGAGTAAAACTACAGGCAGTTGCGAGTAGCAGCGCGGTAAGGAGAGAGAAGCAGCATCTACCGGCCAGCGCGCTGGCGCTCGGCCGCCACACACGCGAAGCCGCGCACGTACGTGTCTCGAACTTTACTAATTTTTATTTCGGTAACTATTGCAAATAATGAAAAATGGTAAAGGACTTTTCTCCTCAGTATGACTTGCTCTGTCAACCCACGGAAGGTGGATTATTTTCTTACACCCTCTGTGTGTGTGTGTGTGTGTGTGTGTGTGTGTGTGTGTGTGTGTGTGTGTGTGTGTGTGTGTGTGTGTGTGTGCGCGCGCGCGCGCGCGCGCGCGCTGTGTATGTGTGTATATAATACACACATAAGCATATATACAGGGTGATTCTTAATAAATGTATCCACTTTTTACCATAGGGACACGTATTTGTAATTTCTAATATAATATGTTAAAAATACATATCCGTCGTTAAATCGCTCCTATGGTAAAATGTGGGTACAACCATTAAGAATCACCCTATACACACATACACACATACACACGCACGCACGCACGTACATACATACACACAACCAAACATATTTCGCATAAAGTGGAAATAGAGTAGTAGAAAGAGTAATGCATGCGCACACTCGCTCAGCCATTGTCACATATTAAAAGTGGACTCAGATCAAGCAAGAAGAGTGAACAAACGAACGAACGAATAAACTTGCTTTAATGATATTGATATTAATATAATTCAAATTTATATTATCAAATACATTCCATTTCTCGTATATCAAAAGAAAGACTGTTGTTACTCTCGTCCATGTTCGTTCCTAAATGTATCACTCGTAATGGTCCTTGCTAATTTGAACTCATTTTAGATACGCACAAGCGTACTTCTGTCAAACGTAAAACTATTAACTTCCAGTTAATTCCAGGCAAATTCCCATCGATAACACTAATTTTCTTTCCATTTCACTCTGGATCGACTCGTGACTATACAGCACAGTATTTTGCAGCAACATTGCAATCTTGCATATTGCAATGCAACATTTCAGATTTTTAAAATATAGATATGATTTAGTAATGTAACATTGTTAAAATATAGATATAATTTTAGTAATGTTACAATATGAACACATTATGTAAATAAACTATTGAGATTTTATGTAGAAAACCGAAGCTATGCAAAAATTTAAACTCTCAAAAAGATACTTGTAACAATATGTGTATTTTCATTTTTTATATAATTAAAAAATTATGTGTATGTGTGGGCGTGCGCGTGTTTTAAAATTCATTTAATATATTTGATAAATATTAATTGGGTTTTTCAAATAAAAAGCAAACATAAGATTAACAAGTTCATGTCAGTTACAGCAGTTCTTGCTGAATAACAATTAGTGCTGAATAATAATTTTTACAATTTCTAGTTTATTCAAATTGAGCGTCGCATATTCATCGGACTTAAGACACAGTTATGAAGCGTAGAAAGAATACGTAATATTAATGCTTTAGAAGCATCTATAAAATCCTCCCTGAAAAAACTGTACGGAATTTTAATGCAAAAAAAATAACATCTTAATTAGGACTTGAACCCGGATACAAGAACACATACTTTTAAAAATAATCCTCATATCAAAAGTATGTCACCCACGTGAACTATGTAAGTTTATTCAAAAAATATCAAGAAACACCAGTTACAAAAGTTGAAAAAAAATTTAAATTATCTTACACATATTTTGAACATTGCCTTCTAGATATGAAGTATGCGTAACAAAATAACATTAATATTATATATTACCAATTATACCTATATCTAAAAAAATTCTAAATTACTCTATAATGTTTCATGTCTTTTCTAAATATTAATGTGTACGAGTACATTTTCTAATTTATCAAGCTTATAAACAATTGAGTCACAAGAATCTTGCATTCCATTTAAACATAAGTGATTAGTCACGTGGAGCAATTTTTTAAAATATTTGATTTTAGTAATTAATAAAATTTTCCGAACCAAATTGCAATTTAATTTTATAATTTTGTATTTACACTAAAGCTTTAATATTAAATGCGATTCTAAGGTATTCTCAAAATTACAACGTTATTTAAATTATGAACAATGTGTAAGACATATACACAAATGCCAAAATTAAAAATTAATTGTATATAAATTTGCAATTAAGTTATTAATAATAAATTAATACGTATTGTAGCACATTTTACATAATAGATATATCATAAAAGTTATTAAGTATGAGATGTCTAATTTCCTTAAGTATCAAGTTTTAGAATTAATATCTCTAACATTTCACTTTGACAGTTCTTCGTTTTTCTTATTGTAAGGGTACATCATCACTCTTTCAAACGCAGATTTCAATTATCTTTCGAATTGTATTTTTCAGATAAATTTTCGTGAAATCATAAATAAGTAAAAAAAATCGTAAGGCGATGTGGGGTAAAGACGGGTTTTTGTTTGCCTCCATAGAAGTGTCAAAAAATTAAATTTTTGAACAATCAATGGTTGTTTTTACTAGAGAACAAAAAAAACTAACTTTCTATAATTGCAAATTTTCAAAGTTTTCATTTTAAGTTGTATTTTTATTTTATTTTTTTTTATGAAAAATTTTGGACTTTTAAAAAATGGTGGGGTAGAGACACCAAAAAAATTCAGTCAAAACAACCATAAAAATCAACTTAAGACGACTTCTATATTTAATCAACACTTCTAAATAATGAATAATTAAAAATAGAGCAATAAAATTCTTCCCTCTCTCTATAATATAGCATTTACTTATAAGCGTTATACTTATAATTCTTTAATGGTTCGCAGCTAGTCACATTATAGTAATATTTAATATTAAATTTTCTCCGTGTGTGAATAACAATATTCAAAATAATTAATAAAATTACTTGATTTTATTAATTATTTTATATGCATTAATCCTTCAAGAAAACATAAAAAAACCTACTTTACCCCACAACGTTATTTGCACGCATCTTTCATTATCGAAACTAGATTAAGTTTCTACATTTTTTTTTATTTAGAAAAATAATAGAAAAACAATAACTGCACATAACTTTCCTTTGTTGAACACTTAAAAAACTTGCTTAAATCACGAGTATTATGAACACAAAAAAAATTTTATGAAAATAACTTTTAAGGTCAGTCTCATACAACAAAATGTTTGTTGCACAAACTCCAATGGCTAATTGAAACATGAGCTGTCATGATAAGCAACAGATAACAGTTTTTCGTTTTGTTCTAAACTCACTACTACATACAAATTTTGATGGTGTCCCACTTTACCCCACACCACCCTATTATTTTCAAATATGAGTCCCGCCGTAGAACCAATACCGCGCAAAATATCAATGACGTGTTTGGCAAAGATGTGGTTAATGAACGCATAGTACGTCGATTTAAGAAGTTCTGTTCTGGAGATTTTAATCTTGAAAATGATCCACGTGAACAACCTAAGATCAAGATGGATAATTAGCTAAAAGTTATAGTGAAAGCGAATACATCTCAAAGTACGCGTGAATTAACAGTAAAGTTTGAAATTAATATTCCAGCAATATTGAATCGTTTAAAACAAATAAGCATAATAAAAAAGCTAGTTAGATGGAATTCGCATGAATTAAATAAGTGTCAGAAAAGAAATCGTCTCGGAGCTTGCCTTTCTTTACTGTTACTACATAAAGACAAACCATTTCTACATCATATTGTTACGTATGAATTCTTTTCGACAATTACAAGTGTTTAGCATAATGATTAGATAAAGATAAAGTACCAAAACACAGTCCAAAACCAAATATTCATAAAAAAAATTAATGGTGTCTGTTAAACATTTTAGTGTTTTAAATCTAAAAACTGTTTAAAACTAAAACATCTTTAAGTATTTAAAAATAAAAACAAAAATAAAAATTTAGATGTTTCACAATTAAATACTTTTTGAAATGATAGTGTATTGTAATGATTCTAAAAGCTGACATTTTATCATTATTGCAATATTACAGCAAGTTTTTGCAACGTTTTAGAAATGTTGCGATGTTGCAATAAAATATTTCTGTAATGTTTCTGCAATCTTTCTGTGCTGTATGAGAAATATGTCACACATATTTCTGACATTTATCGAAAGAGACAAAGCGTACGTGAGTGCGCGCATAAAAGATTGATATAGAAGATAGGAGATATATAGGTACATAGACGGACGTATGAATCTGACCTCCTCGCTGGTTGACTTGTCCTGCCGTTGACCTGGTGAAGAAGTCAAGAGATCCGGTAAGACCGAGCTGGGCCGTGAACCTGGAGACGAATCCGATCTCTGGAAATCACCGCCACCTCCGCCTCTCGAACGGTCACCACTCTCGCGATTCTGCAAATCAGCAAATTTCTATTTAAAAAAGGTGGCAATCAGTCAAAATCACCAACAAATAAAAGAAAAAGTGGAAGTAGAGAGAAGACACTTGATCGAAATCTGAATTCGTTTGTTTTATTGATTATGATTAATTTTATTGATCATTTCTCCTATAAAATTCCCTCTTTTGTTTTCCAATCCTGTTTCATAGCTTTCCACATGCATACTAGTAAAAGAATTGCTTAATTTTAAGATATTAAAATGTTTTACTTTTATCTACATTTTTTAAATACTTAAAAATGTTTAAAGTTTAAACAGTATTTAGAATTAAAACATTTAAAAATGTTTCAGCTTTAAACATTTTATTGTTTTAAATCTAAACACTATTTAAAACTAAAATACTTTTAAGTATTTAAACACAGACAAAAAAAATTTTAATAACTTACAATTAAACACTTCTTTTATAAGTGCAGAATTGATACAAAATTATTTTCCTCATTTTATCAATTTTATTTTCCTTATTTCATCTAATTCAGATCTCGAAATTGATATAGACAATATAGACATAATAAGGTAAGAAGCTAATTGGAAAGATAGAATAATTAAATCAAAGTTAATATCGTGAAGCAAGAATCAAACATTGATCATCAACGAAGTAGTAATGCCAGTAAATAGAATAAAATTATGAAAGCGCGGATTATGTCACGAAAAAGAAAAAAAACAAGCAAAGACAATAAGAGAGTGAAGACTAAGCATGAAAAGAAGTACGAAACAACAGATAAAGAAAAAGAATATGAAATGAAGTGATGAAAACAACATTGAAGAACTTATTTCAACGATCTAAAGCGATTACAAATTATTAATTTTTTCTAACAAATACGCAACAAATTATACAACTTGGTATTATTGTATGATCAATATATGATATAATGTGCAGAATATGTTAAAAGAAAACGCAGTCCAATGTTAGGCAAAATTTAATCAATTTATGATTGCGACTAAAAATTTAAATAATTAAAATTTTTAATTGCTTTGAAATAAATCTTAGACATTAATAAATTAAATTTTTAATTATTAAAATAAATTGTTATAATTATTGTAATTGTGATTAATTCAATCGACCGATTGATTGAAAATAATTTACTACTATTAATTAAAACAATTATTAATTATTAATCATTAGTTTTATAATCACTGATTTATAGTAATGATATTCCAAGTATAAATTGGGAATAGAATACATTAAACCAATATTAAATCCTAGCAAGATACTAAAAAATAAATTTCATATTTCAGTACTGGACCAGCATTAAATAACTAGTCCAATATACGAATCGATTTTAAGTAGTACTGGTTCAATTTACTGCCGATAGATTTCCTGTATATACCATGACCGTATCAAAATTGATGAAAAGAATACGTAGAGTATCGATATTGAACCAGTATACTGCCAGTAGATATTCAATACCATGTCTGTACTGAAATCAAAAGATTGTCTCCTAGTGCATAGCAGTGGTTGCTAAAGAGACGTGCAGCTCAATTCTTTTTCGTAGAAATATCATGTAATACATTATCAGTATCGTAACCGCGTAAGGTTCAACATATACTACCTCGTGTTAGAGCACAAATTCCTAGAATCTACACACTAGAGAATCGTAATATTAAGAATCAATATCAATTTTTGGTACAATATTATTACTGTTATAGTATTAAGAACCTGTCTCAATATTTGCTACTGTTGCAATAAAAAATTAGTACCGCCTTTTAATATAGCACTAAAAAATATTATTATTACAGTATTAGGAATCAATATTGATATTTGATTGCAATATAGAGAATCAATATAAATTTTTGATATTGCTATAAAAGACATTACTACTATCTTGTACTGTAAATCTGTATTTCAAATCTTGGTTCATTGCTATCATTTCAGTACTCCACCAGTACTATATCAGTATCAATAATTAGTACCACTCGACAATAAAAATTGGTATTGGACTAATACCGGTATTCAATTCCAACTTGACTGAATAACATTGATTAATATAATAAATAAAATAACTTCTTGATTAACATCAACTTGAATATCTTTTCAATTTGACAAATAAATACATTCTTTAAATTCGTAATTATTCGTAAAAATTATGGATATAATTTTTAAAATTAATTAAAAATTATGATTAAAATTTGATAACGATTAATATTCCAGTTTACAAAAAAGGTTTTATGAGAGAGCATATAAAAACTGTTTCTATATTTTTTAACGCTAATTTCGAATCTGTCATCGAAATATTTCCATCAAGGGATTAAGTTTTTAAGATAAACAAAGATTTTTTCCAACATATATAAAGAATGTCTTTTTTTATTAAAATTAGGAAACCAATCAGAAATAATTTTTTCTGGTGGCATTTAAATGCCTCAAAATGTTAAAATTTTTTCTTTTCTTACATTAAAATTAATATAAAACAAGTGTTATTATTTTTTAATCAAAGTGTTTGATTAATTTCAATAATTAAATAAATCATAATTATACTATTATTAATTTTTAATCAATTACTTTAATCGGAAACTTAATGGATTAATTAAATAAAATTGTTTGACAATTAATTTCATTAATTAATTACATAAATCATGATTATATAATATATTTCAACTTTTGATGTCCATTTTCACCAATGCAAAATAACTTTGATCTCGGTTTAACTTTTTATCCTTTTCTAGTTCTAAAAATTAAAAAAAGATAAAGAGTAAGTAAATCAAAGTTAATCTACATTGGTAGAAACGGACATTAGTCAATTATTTTAGTAAACAAATAAATTGATTAATAAATACCCAACATTGACGCAATCATGCAAACTATCAATTAGTTATGAATCATATCCAATTGCTTCTTAAACTTATCCCATTTATAAATGTTAAATCATTAATTCTGAATGAACATTCAACAGTTCGTTTATTATGACGAGGGACTCCAGTATCCTTCATTATTCTAAAGCTTATTACGCTAATTACGCTAATTTCAATAAAAAATGTGAATACATAATCTCGGCAGGATTTACAATGAAGCACAATCGTTAACACTAAGAAAAATACAAACCAATGATAAGCAAAAAAAAATAAATAAATAAAACATTAATAGGAGAGACTGGGGCAAATCGTTAGACGGGATAATTCGATAAATGGAAATATCTTTTTATGAATACATATTAAAAATTTATTTTAAATACTGTAAATGTCCTATGTAACAATGTTGCTAACAAAGTTTTGTTAACAATGATGTTATATTGAAGTCGTAGTAGTGAAAAATGTGTTTTGCGACAGTCAAAGTAATTTCTGATAGTCAGCATTGCTTCAAAATTTAAGTAAGATAAATAAGGTTCTTTTTGAAAACTTTGAATGTATTGTGTCCAGTTGAATGTATTTGATGAAACATTTCGTGTTTACTTTTTGCTGTGTGATGTCTATTTTTGTCAATTATGCGTAATAATGCGCACAGTTGATGTCAGGGATATTCGTAATACCGAACACCGGGGTTATTCGTTAATACTGATTGCAGCGTCTATGGGTAACCCTAACCAACGTTGCCGGCGAAAGGCGTAATCACACTACAGGTTGCGAGCTCGGTTGCAGTTGAAGTTACGGTTAACAGTTTAAGGTTGATCAATCACACTACATACAGGTTGCGAGCTCGGTTGCGATTAGGGTTACAGTTCAGTTTTTTTTTTTTTTTAACGTTGATCAATCACACTAGAGGCAATAATTCTTGATTAACCAAGCTAGTACGTAAACAAAGTAGAACCACAAGACAATTAGGTTATATAAGGTGCGAAGCAAACGAAGCAGTACGCAGTTAAGTTAGGTTATAATTTAGACTTGTGATTCTCGCAATCTTATTGGCTACTGTTACAATCTCAAGCTTGAAAAATAGACTCGGGTCTAAATTGTAACCTGCAACTTAACCGGCAAACTGCTTCTCTCTGATTGATTGATTTCCAACACTCAACAGTAACCCCAACCGAGCTCGCAACCTGTAGTGTGATTACGGCTTTATGATCGTCTACGTTACGCAGAGCTAAAGCATCGAGATAAACTGAAGTTCTTCATTGATTTAGTTCAAACTTGGTAATATTGTGTATTTTAGTACATAAAACATGAATATGAATAAAAAATCATCGCTTTTAAACAGATAAAAAGTTATAAAGCGTTAAAAAATAACACAGGGTTAGGAAATCTGTCACACTAATGACATAAAAGGACATGTGTATGTTTGCATTCTTTTTGTATACCTATATCCTTTTTTAAATAAAAGAAAGTCTTAACAACAGCTTTTTTACAGTCTTTCAACTTAAAACACAAATTTCAGGATATTCCCGGGCTAGTTACAAAATACCTCGGGCTTGGGGCTATTCGTAATTCTTGGCATTGAAGTACATATAAAACATTCTTATATGTACTTCAAAACAAGTACATTTTCATGTTCTATCTATACCGCATTGTGAAGGGAAAGGTTCAACCTTTTAAACCGTCCCATGTTTTTTTTATGAATATAGGACTCAGAAGACACAAAAGACAAAAAGGTCTAACAAATAGCCCCGGTCTCCCCTATACAATAAGTAATACATTATCATCTGCTGTGCTTCATAGCAACTATACTTATACTAATTAAGCTAATAAAATTAATGCAATTATTGCTTTCAATTTGAACATCGTACGTTAAGAATGTTTTAGTTATGCAATATCAGCTAAAAATTTTCAAAATTTAAAATCTGCAAACTTTTTAGGTTTACTTATTCATTTTTTTCAATTATCGATAATTTTGATCGTAAACACTCAAATTTGAACCCTGAAATCCATTGCAAAAAACAATTTGACTTACAATAAATTATGTTACAAAAACGATATTTTATTATAAGTTTTAAGTAAATAACTTTTAAACGAATAAATAAATCCAAATAAACTTACAGAATTATTTATTAGAATTAGTATATGTACAAAAAAATGATTTTATTAATAACGTTACTACTTTATCAAATTTGCAAATACTGCAAATTTGTAAATACTTGTAAAACACAATTTTATATAAAAACCAAAAACAAAAAATCAAGTAACTTTTAAACCAATAAGAGAATTATGCTCAAATTTTACACAGATAAAACGTAACAATAAGACAATCCATAAAATTTTTATATGTTTGGTAATACTTTGAAATATAACACATAGATTTTGAATATATAAATTGTAGTATTACATAATTGTAAAAAAAGTCTACTTATTGCTAACATTTCATTAAAAGTAAAACTTTAACCTTGTAATCAAAAAAAGATATTTAAGATTGAATTAGTTCTATTTGCTTTCAGAAATTTAACCATTTATCCTATATACATCCTTAACATGACGGTTACATTCCATCTTCTCTCGAGGCTAACTATGTAAGATAAAGATTTCTGAAGTTTGGTCCTAAATTCTTCAAAACTCTTTCCTGACGTGCATTAACCTCGACGAGATTTTGGCGACCAAAACAAACATTGCAATACACGCCTCATGCCAGAAGAACATATAGAGACAAAATGAAGCATGCTTAGCACGTGCTGCAACACACACGAAGATACGATCGCCGTCTCAACGCGCGCACATATCAACAAGGCATAACACATTCATACATGTCGCAAGCGTCATGCAAGACGATGCTCGTGATAAAAGAGGTACAGTCGCCTCGCATATGACGTATAAATATCATTATAAAATGATTCGTCTACATATATATATCCTGTTCCTCGATTTCTTCGAGATCACTCTCCGTCTCAACGTTGTCCTCTCCTCTTCTCCCGGGACTTCAATATTTCGAAATTATATCGTCTCTTTCTATATCTCTTTCCTTATCTTTTTTTCTTGATCACATGCATATGATATTGGAAATTGTATTATAACAAAACGCATTCATACACGCTAGGTCGGATCATTATTATTGCTCTTTTGATTTTTTCTCTCTTCTCAATCTCACTCAGTTTCTGCGCTCTTTCTCAAACTTTCTCTCTCTCACTCTCTCCTTTTTTCATTCCTGGGATGCAAAGATCTGATCCAAGTAATGGAACTTTCAAGAAACTGATACAACAATTAGTTGTATCACATTCAAAGAACAACAATTATTATTGTAATGTTAATATGTGTACAGTAGTATTTTAGTAACTCACATATTAATGCATAAAGTCAATATTGTGTCATATATCAAAAAACTAGCAGTTGTTAATATAATTATTTTGTCATTAAAAATTCACTAAACAGATTTTTGTTAGTAAAAATTGCACTTTAATAAAAAGATTAAAAGAGGAAAAATATTTCAGGCTGTTACTCATACAGTTCCTACAACGTAAATTGAAATTAGAAATATGTTAAATATTGATACTCTAATCCTCCATTACTCTTGTATGAGAACTGCATCTATATGTATGCGTGTGTATGTATATACATCTCTTCCATTATACTTCGCACTTGGTTTTGACATTGCCGCTGTTTCGAAAGTTATGACGGTTTAGTACAGGCGTCAAGCTATTGGAACGTTAATCGCGATTCTACTAATAGTATAGAACGGCGGAAATTTCAAATTGAATTTTGTCCCGATTTTGGCGTCGCACCCTGTATACATACTCTCGACAACAAAATTAAGAGATCACCTATTTTGACTCCAAAAAATAGGCTTAATTCAAGAAAGTGTAACTTTGTCAAAAATAATCGTAAAAAAATTTGCAAAAAATCATTTTAAAGCTTGAAATCTCTAGTTTTGAGATTGATAAGTTATTAAACGATTTACAGATTGTTTACAAAGTTGTGCGGATTCAAATGGGGATGCGTCAAATCTCAAAATTTTTTACAAACTGTGCATAGCTCCACGAAGTAAAATAAAAATTCCACGCAAATGCGGTTTACACCATTCGAAAGCGTGGATCTCTACCTTTAATTTGCGTTGTATGATTTTTTTTCATTGACAAGGGGAGGACCAGGTGAGAGACCCTGGGATTTTGATCCCAATTTTTTTAGTTGTTCTGAAGACGAAAAAAAAGTTTACGTCTCCCGGCGTTTCATCAAATAGGCCTTAGTTTCGAAATAATAAATTTGTGAAAATTGGCCATACCGCGGCGCGACATATGAGCCTTCCCGGTAACTGTTCTCGCAACCAGTGCAGTCGGCTCCGTGCGTTAGGTGCTTGCTTTACAATCGTAAGATCCGGGTTCGCTCCCAGATGTGTGCAATATTTTTTTTTCTTTTAATAAGTGTATTTATTTATCTTGATGATATTAATATAGTATGCAAATTTCTAAAATAGAAAATTTAATTTAATATTATTTTCTAAACTTCAATTTAAATTTAATTTGAAGAGAATTTGAATTCAAGTAATAATATTTGAAATAATAAATAGGTAATAATAATAATAATATATAAGTTATTTGAAATGGATAACATATAAAGGCAACGTATCTAAATTTTCAAATTGTTTAATTTAAAATTTAATTGGAAATAATATTAACAGTATTTTAAAATTCTAGTTTGTAAAATAATTAATCGTAAAAGAAGAATAATAAACAAACATCTGATTGTGAATGTGAATGTAAATGACTACATACCTGCAAGGGGATTAAAAACCTCCCGTTTATTTACCATTTTATATACGCTTCTTTTACCAATGTTAAATTTAAACAATTTGAAAATTTAGATACGTTGCCTTTATATGTTATCCATTTCAAATAACTTATATATTATTATTATTATTATTATTACCTATTTATTATTTCAAATATTACTTGAATTCAAATTCCCTTCAAATTAAATTTAAATTGAAGTTTAAAAAATAATATTAAATTAAATTTTCTATTTTAGAAATTTGCATACTATATTAATATCATTAAGATAAATAAATACATTTATTAAAAAAAAAAAAAAAAAAATGTTGCACACATTCGGGAGCGAACCCGGATCTTACGATTGTGAAGCAAGTACCTAACGCACAGAGTCGACTGCACTGGTTGCGAGAATAGTTACCGGGAAAGCTCATATGTCGCGCCACGGTATGGCCAATTTTTACAAATTTATTATTTCGAAACTAAAGCCTATTCGATGAAACGCGGGAGACGTAAACTTTTTTTTCGTCTCCAGAATAACTAAAAAAATTGGGATCAAAATCCCAGGGTCTCTCACCTGGTCCTCCCCTTGTCAGTGAAAAAAAATCGTATAAAGTTCAACAAAACGCAAATTAAAGGTAAAGATTCACGCTTTCAAATATTGTAAACTGCATTTATGTGCGATTTTTATTTCACGCTGTACAACTTGGCAAAATTTTTATAAGATTTTGACATTTGTCGAATTTTTTTAACGAATTTTACAAAACTTCACGGTGGAAAATAAAAATTCCACACAAATGCGGTTTACAGCATTCAAAAACGTGAATTTTTACTTTTAATTTGCATTTTTGTTGAGCATTGTATGATTTATCAATTTAATGTATTTGTGATATTACTCTTTTGGTTTAATTTAAGAGTTGTGTTTTTAAGATCAAAAATATTATGGCGTGTATAGAAAATGCAAGGTAAGTGTATATAGTATTATTTGACCCAATATAGCTATTTGTTGTTTTTAAGTAGTTGTGGCGAATTGAACATATAAAGTTAATTTGTCAACTTATTTGCAACAATTGATTGCAGTTTGTGTATCCTGTTGTTGACAGTAAGATTAAAAGTAGTTTTTTCTTGATGTGTGTTTCTTATGTAAATTTCGTGGGGAAGTTACTACTTTCTATAACTATTAAGTGATAGTTATTAATCTCTGCAATTCATATTATTGTAGCTTTATATACTTTAAAACGCTGTATTTAATTTACATTTTGATCATAATATCCTACTTAACCAAAGGAAAAATATTCTTTGTAAAATAGAATTAATGATCTAGTTTAATAATGAGTACACTTATATTGATTGTAATGTTTTTTTGGTAATTTTATTACTTTATATCATAAATTTTAATTCAAAACTCTACTAAACTCCTAAGCTCCTTCATAAGCTATAATTTTAATAAAGAAAAATTAAGATAAGTCAATTATTTACTTAATGGATTGTTGATGAAAATAGTTCTTTGTGTCAACTCTTATACAGGGTGATTCAAAATAACCCGTTATCCTTCAAGGAACGTATTTCTGGTCGAATTCTAAGATGATTTTTCCTTTGGCAAAAATGTGGTAGACGCTTAGATTTTGAAATATAAGCCAATTAAGTTAGCGTATCACGGGTCGAATACAGATAGTACGCAGAGGCGGAGCACTCGCCGTTACGCGCGGGTATGTCGTAAGGCGCCTGTTGCACTTAGCTAATACAACACACAAGAGTCTCCCCCCAACCTCTCTCTCTCTCTCTCTCTCTCTCTCTCTCTCTCTCTCTCTCTCTCTCTCTCTCTCTCTCTCTCTCCCTTTCCCTCTCCCCCCCTCTCTCTCTCTCTCCCTCTCTCTCTCTCTCTCTCTCTCTCTCTCTCTCTCTCTCTCTCTCTCTCTGTCACATCACAATGCTAGCTTTAACTTAAAAATGTAATTATTTTTTATCTTGATTTTAATGATTTTGATAAGAGAAGTGCCAGAAAATTCTTTGTACAGTCGAAGAATCAAACAAAAAATTACACAAAATCTACAAAAGTATTTACATCTCGAGTTTTTAGAAGCAGTAGTATTTTTCTTGTCAGAGAGAGAGAAAGAGAGAGAGAGAGAGAGAGAGAAAGTGGAAACTCTTGTATCAGCTGAACGCAGCAGGCGCCTCACGACACACCCCTGCGTAACGGTAAGTGCGAGGCCCCTGCGTACCATCTGTATTCGATGATACGCTAACTTAATCGGCTTATATTTCAAAATCTAAGCGTCTACCAAATTTTTGCCAAAGGAAAAATCATCTTGGAATTCGACCAAGAATACGTCCCTTGAAGGACAACGGGTTATTCTGAATCATCCTGTATAAGAGTTGACACAAAGAACTATTTTCATCAACAATCCATTAAGTAAAGTAATTGACTTATCTTAATTTTTCTCTATTAAAATCATAGCTTATAAATAGAAGTTTAGTAGAGTTTTGAATTAAAATTTATGATGTAAAGTAATAAAATTACCAAAAAAACATTACAATCAATATAAGTGTACTAATTATTAAACTAGATCATTAATTCTATTTTACAAATAATATTTTTTCTTTGGTTAAAAAAGATATTATGATCAAAATGTAAATTAAATACAGCGTTTTAAAGTATATAAAGCTACAATAATATGAATTGCAGAGATTAATAACTATCACTTAATAATTATAGAAAGTAGTAATTTCCCCACGAAATTTACATAAGAAATATAATCAAAAAAAATCTACTTTTCATCTCACTGTCAATAACAGGATACACAAACTGCAATCAACTGTTGCAAACAAGTTGACAACCTATATTAACGTTATATGTTCAATTCGCACTACTTAAAAACAACAAATAGCTATATATTGAGTCAAATAATACTATATGCACTTACCTTGCATTTTCTAATTCTTCAAACTACTTTTTTAAAAAAAAGTGGATTTTTAGACACCCAAAAATACTCCATATTCTCCTTGTTATGTAATTCTACTCTTTAAAAGGAATGACAATAACATAATTTATTTTTTTTTAAGTATGACTCTTTAGCTTTAAAATGCCGTACTTGAAAGTCCTTAAAAGTTTTTTTATTGCGGAAATATAATTTTTTAAAGGAAAAGTGGATTTTTGAACAATTTCTAATTTTTGCTTAATGGTTTTTCTCTTATAACATAAAAATAAATCATTTCTCTGCAATATCAATTATACAGTCACATTTCTGAGATTCTCAACTTTCATATAAAAAAAAGATTTCTTGAAAAATGTTAATTAAAACCAAAGTTATAACTTCTCAAAGTTGTAAAAGTCTCCCAGACCCGAAAATGTGTTTACGTATTTTACGGGATCGGTGTGTTTAAGGGTTAATTAAAATGCAAGACCTACAATTATATAAAATCAGTTCTCTCGTTTGATCATGTGCATCAATATCACTATATTCTCCTCTATATAAAAGATTTAAATTAGATGTTCTGATAAAATTTTCTTCGACAATTCTCATTTGGACACACTTCCGATTATTTCTGTAAATTTATTAAAAGTAATTAAAATATCAAGAAACCTATAAAGGATCACATTAAAATATTAGAGTCAGTCCAATAAAAACGAGACAGACTGTATAACAAGCATGGTACGGACGTTGATAACCCTTTTCTGTGTATTTATGGACGTGACCTCTATTGAGAATTAGGGGAGAACGGCGCAAATGTTCTCTACTGTGTCATTTGTTTGTTAGACGTGCTCGAAGTAAGGTCAGCGTGTCGTGTGTGTTTGTCCGACATCACTATAGAAGCCGAGAAAGAAGAACAGCAAGATGTAGTGCGGTGTTTGACTGCAGAAAGGGTGTCAGGAAGTGCAATTCAAGCCCAAATGTCTGTTGTGTATAGCGAACACAGTATGTCACGTGCGCGTGTTTGCGTGAAATAAACGATTTTCTCGAACTCGTTTATTCCATGCAAGCACACGCGCGTGACATATTGTGTTCGCCATACTCATTGTCAGCAGACATTTGGACTTGAATTGCACTTCCTGACACCCCTTATCAACATCCGCGCCATGCTTGTTATACAGTCTGTCTCGTTTTCATTTGACTGGCCCTAATACATTAATGTAATTGTAAAACCGTCTTCACAATTTGTCATCAAGAATTTTCAACTTTTTTTTATATTTTTTACCAAATTCCGCGGTGTCAAAGTCAAATAGTAACAACGTTGTCAATTATCCCGAGGAAATTCCATGCGGTTAATCCTCAGTTCAGTCCCAGATTTCATATTTTTGTCGCCGTAGAAGTAACATCCGATATTTTTCCACATAATATAGCACACATCACTCAGACAATAGAGGACGAGACTCGCCAAGGATAGGGACATAACAATGAATGGAAGAGGAGTGAATTTCCGAGTAGCAATTTATAATTCGACATCTCTTTCCGTGTTGACCGTATCCTTATTAGTATATTCACGCAAAATCCCACATTCGTATTAATAGATTTAAATAAAGCACCAAAAATGTATAAATAAAGACATCGTAGGTAACGATTAAAGAGGTTCACCTAAAGAGGAGTTTACCTAAAAAAATAAAAAAATAAGATATTTTTAGAAATTTTTTCAGAGAAGAAACAAATTTTGAGAATTTTTTTTTGTTTTTGTTATTATCATATTAACTATAAAGAACATCTTAATAACTAATACGAAAAAATGTTATACATTTTGTTAGAAGTTTTTTCGAATTAGTCAGCATTATATCTCAAAAACTAATTGACCAATTAATTTCCATTTTCATAGGCTACTACACATAAGCCTTTAAGTTCTTTCAAATATATATAGTTTCTAGTAAAAACATATCTTCAATATATATATTTTTTCAATATTTTTATTTTTATAAAACAGAGCTCCACAAAAAACACACTTTTTAGCCGATTTTCAGCTTAAGTTTTTCCTTTACTACTTCCGGCGCAATTCAAATGCCGATTAACATTTAAACTGCGTGCAGGTTGATGTATAGCTGAAAATCGACCAAAATGCATTTTTTGTCGAATCCTGTTTTGTAACAATGTAAAATTAATCATACATCATACCGTGAAGGTATATACAAAATCAATATAAAAAATGATCATATTTAGGAACACCTTCACTATTGTGCAATGTGCCATACTCGATCGTGCAAATTTCGGATAGTTTGATTTGTCAACGTAAAATCCTTTTCATTATTAAAAATCATATTAAAAACTACTGTAGCCTTGACACTTTGATATGCGTATTGCAAGATTTGAAATAATGATATCAGATTTAGACTGATTAAATGTGGAAATTAATTCGATACCTTTTTGAAATAAATTTATTTGTAGGAAAATTTTATACCTTTTAATTCACAAAATTTGTCATAATATATTACTTTCGATGACTTTGTTCCATCTTTTAGGCAAATTCTCTCTTGAAAAAAATGGCAATTTTGATGCAATAAAGTTTCTTCGCATCTCTTCTAGTACGCATTAAAACGAATTAGAATGTATTATATACGTTTAAAATACGTATGAGTGAAATGATGTTGGAACGATCGAACCAGATAATGATCCGATGAAAGCTAAGTTTGGTAAATAAGGGGAGAACTTCCCAATCCAATAAATAAATAATGGCCTTCATCCTTTTTGCGACATGTAACCAAGCATTTTCCTGCTGTAAAACAACTTGCCTCCGTATCCAATAAATAATCTTTATCTCAAAACTGATCACTCAAACAGATGAAGTGCTACTGGTAACGCTATGAATTGATAATCTGATTAAGTTTTAGCAATTCGTAGTATATTATTTTCTTCATATTTCATCAAATACAAAAACCAATTCATTTTTTATAAACATTCGGTTTCGCTCACAAGAGAACCTCTCAAAGTGTCACACCCCGATTTTAATGAAACTTTACAAACATTTAAATAACATAATTAGATAATTTTAGAAACTATCAGTTGCAGCGCATATTCGGTTTCAAGGGGTAAAATCATCCCTTATGTGTATAGCGGTTTTCAGCTTTTTCCATTATATTTTGGAAACTATTTGAGATATCAAAAAATGTTTTATACAAAAGATTTACAATAAAATTACCTTCATCCATTCACGTTGATAACATCCATTCATGTTAATAACATTTTTTTTAAATAACTATTAAAAAAAAATTTTTTAAATAAATGTTTAAAGAATTATTCTAAAAAAATATTATTGAAATAAATAACTAGAGATAATTTTATTGTAAAATCATTATATGAAACATTTTTTTTATATTTTGAATGGTTTTTGAGATATAGCGCAAAAAGCTAAAAATCGCTTTACACATAAGAACTGATTTCACTCCTTAAAACCGTTTCTTATCAGTAAAACTTTTAAAACTTTTTAAAAAAGTAACTATTAAGAAAATGATAAAGTGCTATCATTTTCACACCACCTGTCATAAGGTAAATTAACATGGCGCGTTTTTTTATAGTGATTTCCCCCATAGGTCTAATCCACTCTCTATTCCATTCGCTGTTTTTTAATGCTCAAATTCTAAATGCTGTTCTCACTCTCTTGAAAGATATGTTATTATTACATAAAAATTCACTCAACTTTTAAATGACAAAATATTTTTTTATGTTATAATGGTACAAAATAATAATTTTTTTTTATTTGAAATCTGCACAAATTTCGATATTTCCCTGATATCAAGATGATTTACCGTGCCATATTTCCTGTAATGTATAAGCACATTTTTTATTATAAACGTCAATAAATGTATTTATTATATTAATTATTTTATAACTACTTGTAAATATTGCTGTTTAAAAGTGGATACATCGAGGAACGGCTGCCACATTTCAAAAATCCAGTAGATTTTTGTTTTTCTGGAAAAGATATTCAAAAAATACCACTCTGCTCCATATGTGATGCACCTGCTATAATACGATGTTCCTGGTGCAAGAAATATTTATGTATACAGCGTTTTTTGAAGAACATCATAATTGCAAACATTTTGTTATATAATCATCACGTTAGTATTAACAGCAAAATTTACCATTAGTTATAAAATAATCAACATATTGGGACAACAAAAATAAAATAAAACGGCGAATACGAGTCGAGCGCGGGTAACAGTGCGCAAAAAATAATAGTTATTAGTTTACAAGTAAAGAGACCCAATATATTGAGTTTTTCAGAAAGTAATTTTGCTTTTTCCTAACAGAGGGCAACTTCACTTGAACCGCATAATCATTATATATTTTGACAGTTGATATAGCAAGGCTTGCTTGTGAATAAGTTCGATTGATTCTACGCAGTAATTTTTGTTCGATGCCCTATCAAATATGAAAAGTAAAAAGCAGCATTTCCGGCATATTTTACTTTTTTACTATCAAAAAGGTAAAAATGCTGTTCAAGCAAAAAAAAAATTATCCGATGTGTATGAAGAAGATGTATTGACAGAACGCCAATGCCAAAACTGGTTTGCAAAATGTCGATCCGGCAATTTTGATGTTGAAGATGCACCACGTTCTGGAAGGCCAGTTGAAGCTGATGAAAACATAATAAAGGTATTAATTGATGCAAACCGGTAAATAACAACTCGTGAGATCGCTGAAAGATTAGGTTCATCGTATTCGACCGTTTATGTTCATTTGAAACGCTTAGGTTTAATCTCAAAACTCGACATATAAATTCCTCATGTTCTTACAAAAAGAAATCTGTGCCATCGCGTTGACGTCTGCGATTTGCTTCTCAAGCATCAAAAAAATAATCCATTTTTGAAGCGCATCATCACTGGGGACGAGAAATGGGTTGTTTTCAATAATGTTAAACGCAAGAAATCATGGAGTAAAAAAGATGAACCAGCTCAAAGCACTTCAAAAGCCGATATTAATCAAAAAAGGGTGATGCTATCTGTTTGGTAAAATTTCAAAAAAAATTTTTTTTTCGAGCTTCTACCGACAACACAACAATCAATTCTGAAGTGTACTGTCATCAGCTGGACAAATTGAATAATTCACTTAAACAGAAAAGGCCAAAATTGATCAATAGAAAAGGGGTAGTATTCCATCAAGATAATGCGAGACCTCATACAAGTTTGGTAACTCGTCAAAAGCTTTTACAGCTTGGATGGGATATACTGCCACATCCACCACATTCTCCAGATCTGATACTTTCTGATTATTATTTGTTCCGGTTTCTACAAAATTTTTTAGACGGTACAACCTTTACTTCAAATGAAGAAGTCAAAAATCATCGGAATCAGTTTTTTGCCAGCAAAGAACAAAAATTTTATGAGCGTGGAATCATGCTACTGCCAAAAAGATGGCAAAAGATATTGGACCAAAATGGACAATATATAATTCAATAAAATATTTATTCACTATAAGAACATCGTCTTTCATTTTCATTAAAAAAAAAAAACCCAAATTATTTTTCAAACAACCTGATAATAAATACATTCATTGCTTTTTATAATAAAAAAGTGCTTATACATTACAGGAAATATATGCCACAGTAAGTCATCTCGATATCATGAAAATATCAAAATTCGTGCAGATTTAAAATAAAAAAATTTATTATTTTGTAGCATTATAATACAAAAAATATTTTATCTTATAAAAATGAAATTTTATGTAATAATAATATATCTTTCAAGAGAGTCAAAACAGCATTTATGCATTAAAAAAAACGGAGAATAAAATAGAGTGTAGATTAGACCTGCGGAGAAAATCACTATAAAAAAAGCGCGCCATGTTAATCTACGTTATGACAGATGGTGTAGAAATAATAGCACTTTATCATTTCCTTAATTACTTTTTTAAAAAGTTCTAAAAATTTCACTGGCAAGAAACGGTTTTAAGGGGTGAAATTATTCTTCATGTATAAAGTGATTTGTAGCTTTTCCTGCTATATCTCGAAAACCATTCAAAATATAAAAAAAATGTTATATACAAAAGTTTCACAATAAAATTATCTCTATTTATTCACGTCAATAATATTTTTTTAGAATAATTCTTTAAACAATTATTTAAAAAAATTTTTTTTTTAATAATTTTTTTTTTAATGTTATTAATATGAATAAATAGAGGTGATTTTATTGTAAATTCTTTGTATAAAACATTTTTTTATCTTGAATAATTTCCGAGATATAATGGAAAAAACTGAAAACCGCTATACACATGATTGATAATTTTACCCCTTGAAGCCAAATATGCGCCGCAACTGATAGTTTCTAAAATCATCTAATTATGTTACCTAAATGTATGTAAAATTTCATTAAAATCGGAGTATAACCCTTCGAGAAATTCCCTTGCGAGTTAAGATCAATGATTGACTAGAATCAGTCACGATTTTCTTCATTTAACCTTTAGACGGCCGGCATTAGATCTATTGTAATTCTCTTAGAAAATTCCCGAAATATTGTACTTATATAACTTGAATATAACCTATATAACGGAGAATCTTCCGTAGCGTCTATATTTAGATTTTCCAGCGGTCTAAAGGTTAAGACCGTCGTATAATACTCATTTTTTATCATCTATTATGTTTTTATACAAAAAATCTTTGTATTTGAATTTCGTCAGCAAAAAGTTTTTTTGTTGTCCAGACTGAACTCATGTGAAATCCATCGGCCTAGCTTTTGAATTTTTCCTAGTTTATACAAACAATAAGAAATTATTTTCTGAGTCATTCCATTTAATTAGACTTTTTAGTTAGTAACTACTCAAGTTCTTTGTTTTTAAATTTCTTTGGTTGGTCATTCTCAATCACCAAAATCGAAATTACCATTCCAAGATCTTCATTTCTTGCCTATCTTATGCATCACTACATCTTTGATTAAAGCAGAACAACTCATTTCCACGGTTTCAGCAGCATTTTTCTTTAATTAAAACGTACGAAAAAAATACAACGTCTAACTCGTCGGAAACCATCCTGTGTTGTCATATTTTACCAAATTTATATAATGTTTTACGAATGTTAAAGTAGAAATTTTACAATCTCAAACTAAAATAAATTTGTAATTGATTCAATATAAAGGTACCAAATTAATTTTTTCACGCAACTGATATATTTTTAATTACAAGTACCCTGATATTACATTTTGAAAAAATACAGCAAGTTTTAATACAATTAGAAAAAATATCAATAATTATGATCTAAACGCAAAAACACAAAAAGTATCTTCATATTTTGTTTTGCTTTGACTAGCTAAGAATATCGTGATCTAAAAGTTTTTGTTGACAATGTTACAAATCATCCGAGAAAAAGTTATTAGAACTCAGATCGTGAACACAAACAATCTGGATATGTATCACTAATCGTCTCGTGCAAAAAGTATATCCTGGCAATTTTCCCGTGTTGGTTACTACTAGTACAGTAATAGTTTAACCTTTGGTTAATATTATTGCTTCTTAATATGCTAGTTTATATTATAAGTATGTTATAAAAGAATAAACTTGGTTGTAATAATTTTCAATTATAATTCAGTAAATTTAATAAATTATAATTAACTAAAAAATTGTAATAATTAATTAGTAATTAGAAATAAATAATAAATCATACGTATTGAGTAATTAATATTCGAACCGATTCCCAATATCGTAAACACAAGCCCTAATGTTAAAATTTATACATTAATATATTTGCTGAACAATTCAAAACACGCTTATAAAAATGTTTGCTTTTTTTTTATCATTTTATCATTCTTTATTAAACATAAAACAAGAATAAACTGACCAAAACAGCGTGTTAGAATCTTTTAAAAAATGCATTCTAAATACGGGCCTCTATCTCTCTAAGAATAAACGATCTTTTTTTTAAAGAATTTATGCAATTATTTTATAATAAATTTATATTTAAATATCCAAATTTGTTTTATTATATATTTTATTTATTACACCTTATTTATTAATCTTTCTTGCAGCTTTTTACTTATCAAGAGATAAATAATGTAATATTTTTAATGATGCTTTGTAAATTGTGGCAAAATACATCCATAATTTTATGACAAAAAAATAAAATATGTGCAGAAAGTATAATAAATTACAAAAAAGGAATAGATATTACTTTTTAGTACATTTGATTCAATCTGATAGATTTGGTACTATTTAATTTATACAAAATATTTTTTCAATCTTGGTAACATTGTTCTCAACTATGTTTAACAAAGTAATATTTTGAAGGTAATTCCCGATCCATAATAAAAATAAAATGTTTTTAAAGTGTATTAATAATACAATATGCAGAATGCGTCGTTTAAATCCAGACAAAATTGAATTTGAAATTCCGGGCTATATTAAAATTCAGGCGCTAGTTATTAAAGTAGACTAGATATAGTAATTAAGATTTTCATAATCTCAAAATGGGCGAATTCGTTCATCAAGTCAAGCTCAAAATATAACAAAAGAGCAATGATTATAGAAAGCCTTCGTGCTGAAAGCGAAATTACATTCTTCGGATACTCAAAATCAATATAGCGATATACGAAGAGGTACGCAGGCGGTTTCAGAAGAATCCGAGAAGAACTCTTCCATGGCAAGGAAAAGTCATGTCCGGGAGAAATCAACGAGAACTCTCTGAGTTCTGAGTCAACCAGAAGTCTTTGGAAGACTCCAGAAGTATTTGAAATTCCTGCAGACAGTGATGAAGTCGTGGAGGTTATGGTACATCTGGTACAATCTGGAAATACATTTTCCAACAAAACAGCACACCGCTCACACCAACCATTTAATCCAAATTAATAAACTTTTGACGCTTGTATTACAAACATATTAAGTAATTTGAGACCAAAAACAAGCAATTAAAGTTGTCAAAAATATAAATATTTATTCTACTCCAAGAGTCAATGGCGGAACGTTTCGGACTTACTTGTCCTTCTTCAGCCGTATACAAGTTTTTACATAAGTCAGAAGTAATACAATTTAAATTACTCCATGGTTTTTTGAGCGTTTATCCAAATGTTGAAATCTGTCCGTCATTTTTCAATATTTCTTGACGCAAGTGCTCCATGACGCTAGATAGTTGTCAAAGGTGAGACAACATCTCGAAATTACGTGTCTCTGCGTTCGGTGTGCGAATATAAATGTCAACCGATAAGAGCATTGCTATAATTTAGACAAACTACAACAGTTTGAATGAATAGTAATAATGTAGAAAAACGATTTGAAAAAATAACATTAATATAAAATTATATGAGAAATGACAAAAATAATTTAACTCACTCACACAGTATAACAAATGGTAACAGTAATGATCGAACATGTCCGCTTCGCTCAACGTTAAATCTAAGACTGAATACAACGAGCCAGAAAAGGAGCTCGTGGGTCAAGAACATAAACAGTATACGCTATCATGTGTTCCTAAACCTTGCAAACAAGCCTGTTAAGCAAGTCAAAATAGAATTCGTGTACAAACTCTGTGTCTGTTTGCATATTGAATCCGTTAGTTTGTTCCTTTAAGTATATTATTTCTGAAATTAATCTTTTATAGTATCTAGGTTCTGTATCTAAGATTGTTGCATTGTTCCAATCTATTAAGTGACTATGTTGTATGATATGATCTGAAATCACAGAGTGCTTGGACGAATCCAATTTTAAGTTACTTGTATGTTCTTTGATTCTCGTGTTTAATCTTCTTTTTTTGTTTGACCCAAGTAAGAGACATCGCAATCGTTACATTTTAATTTATATACGACGTTATTAGTAGAAATGGAAGTATCTTTATCTTTTTGTGCTTTTACAATTTTACTTAGTCGGTTCAAACATCTATAACCTGTTATGAATTTACTTTTATCTGTGACAGAAGTTACTATTTTTGATACATTTTTTATATACGGGATAGTAATATATTTCTTAACATTTTTCGATTCACAGTCCCTCTGAGTGTTATCTCTTTTGTTTGTAAGTTTACCATTAATAAGTTTTTTTAATCTAAGGTTAATTTTGTTAAAAATTAATTCTAGGAAATAACCGTTGTCTCTCAGTAATTGTATAGCAAATTCTAAGTTTTTTTGTTGGAATACCGGGTCAGAAAATAAAATTGCTCTGTCCACAAATCCGTAAATTGTTCCGATTTTGTGGTATTGTGGATGACTTAAAAAATATGATACATAGCGCCCTGAAAAAGTGTCTTTGTGAAACCAATCAATTTTTAGAGAAATTCCGGATCTTATTAATTTTATATCCAAAAAGTTGAGACAATAGTTATTTTCGTACTCAATAGTAAATTGTAAGCGGCAATAAAACTCATTGAATGTGTCAAGAATGTTCCTCACTCGATCACGTGGTGCTGCTAGAATTATGTCGTCTACATACCTTCTATAAAGCGAAATATCTAGTTTTAGCGTATTCAGTGCGTGGGATTTTAAATCTTGCATAATGTCCGCAATAATCGGGGATAGTGGTAATCCCATAGGTGTGCCATGAGTTTGTTTATAAAAAGTGTTGTTAAATGTGAAAAACGTAGATGACATGACAAATTCTACTGTAAACAGAAATTCGTCTATTGGGATTTTTGTGTTTTTCTCAATGTAAAACCATCTCTTTCTAATACCCTCTATAGCTAGATTTGTGGGCACATTCGTAAAAAGTGATGTAACATCCAATGAGAATAAAATGTGTGAATCTGGTATTTCTTTCCCTGTAAGTAAGCTATATAACTCAAAGCTATTGTTCACGTGGCTCATCGTGTGAAGAATACTCCTAAATATTATTTCGTGTAAAAAATTAGCTAATGGATAGAGAGCTGTGCCAATTGAAGAGACTATGATATTATATGGAATGTTCTTATGTATTTTTGGAAGGTCGTATGCCTTAGGGCCTTAGGTAAAGGGCATTCACTTGCTTTTAATGCATAATACTTACGTTTCTCAATATAATTTTTGTAAAACCAATTTTTTAATAATTTATTTAATTTTCTTTTTAGACTTAAAGTTGGGTTGTTGTTTACTTTATTATATGTAGAACTATCATTTAAGGCTCCTGACTCCTCAGCCGAGAACTCCACGTTGACGATAGCGACATTTCGTCGCGAACAAAATTAGAATTAACAGACGTAAAACATAACAGATTGACGATGAGATGTTGTCGTGCATGTCATTTTGTTATTATGTATTTCATTGAAAATGACTTGTCTCGTATTTACCAAATTCGTAAAAATGGACCGCGAGTAAAGTTTCTTTGACTTTTATACTATACATAAAAGTACATTTTTCACTCCTTTCAATAACTATCCGTGTGTTTTTCTGTCTAAATAAGCGTCACTTTACGTGTTTTTTACGACTATTTACTGACTGCTATGCAAAAAGAATAGTCGTGATCAATATTTAGAAGTGTTTTAAAGCCATGTGATTAGTGTTTTATCCAAATTGACTTTATTTAGAAATGGCACGTCGGACAAAATTACGTGACCGTGTTTTCCTATTTCAATAGCTTAACTTTACATGCTTTTTACCACTATTTACTGACTGTTAGGCGGAAAAAGGATAGTCGTGACTGATATTTAGAAGTGTTTTAAAGCCATCTGATTAGTCTGTTTTATCCAAATTGACTTTATTTAAAGATGGCACATCGGACAAAATTACGTGTCATTTCACGCAATTTCTCGCTTCTGACGTCACGACTTCAATATGGTTGCGGCGAGTACTCAGGAGCCTTAATGTTTCTTCCATCTTATCAATATAACTGTCTCTATTCAAAGCCACTATCACCTTTCCCTTGTCTGCTCGGGTAAATAGAATATTTGGGTTGTTTTTGCTAAACTGAGAAGTTGATCTAAACATCAAAATCAATTTTGCGTCTATCAAGTCTTTGCTTGTGAAACTATGTAAATATTTGTGCAACTGTGGAATAACTATGTTGCAGATATTCGTTTCTTTTTTGATTATGTTGCTTTTGTATTATGTTGCTTTCTATATCCTTTATAAATTCATGCACTGTCTCTTTTTGTTTTGATTGATCGTTGAATAGAATTCACCATCCAGTTGTACTAAATTTGGAATCATTTGTTGTTGGTTTTTGATAGAAAATCCATAGGTGATTCAAAAAATTTTCCGGATTTATCTCAACGTTAATTGTTGTGCTGTTGTTGACTGTTAATTGTATTTTTAGAGGATGACTTCTGTATATCGTTGGTTCATTGGCCTTTATGAGGGCAGAATTAATTGGTTTTATTTTTTTGATTATTGTTAGTTCTTGTTTTTTTTTAATAAATTGTCAAATTTTTTAACGTAAGCATTGTAAAATCTTTCATAGCAAGTATTGAACAATCTTGTGTGATATTCGTCGTAAATATTGTGTCAAATATACAATGGTAAAATATTTTCAAGAAAATCTGTTAAGAACTTTTGTTTTTTAATCAAAAAGGAAATACGTCTGTGTAAATCATTAATTTCGATGCTCAGAATCCCCCTCTTTAGATTTAACGTTAAGCAAAGCGGATATGTGTCCGATCATTACTGTTACCCATTCGTTATACTGTGTGAATGAGTTAAATTATTTTCGTCGTTTCTCATATAATTTTATATTAATGTTATTTATTCAAATCGTTGCTGTCTTTCTACATTATTACTATTCATTCAAATTGTTGTAGTCTGTCTAAATTATCGCTATGCTCTTATCGGTTGACATTATATTCGCACACCAAACGCAGAGACACATGATTTCAAAACGTTGTCTCACCTTTGACATCTAGCGTCATAAAGCACTTGCGTCATGCAATATTGAAAAATGACAGACAGATTTAAACATTTAGATAAACGCTCAAAAAACCATGAAGGAATTTAAATTGTATTACTTCTGACTTATGTAAAACTTGTATACGGCTGAAAAAGGACAAGCAAGTCCGAAACGTTTCGTCATTGACTCTTGGAGTAGAATAAATATTTATATTTTTAACAACCTTAATTGTTCGTTTTCGGCCTCAAATTACTTAATATTTAATTCAAAATTGGTTCTCTGACGTCGATATGTTTTGGACAAAGAACTTCTGACTTCTTAATAGTCCCGACCTAAACTCTCTCGATTACTGTGTGGATCGTAATCAAGAAACAAACCAATAAGTCCAGGCATCCTAACGTCCTCCGAGGCGCCAAGGCAGCGTTTCTGCCATAATCACGGCCATAAATCACGACCATTTAAAGACAGCGTGTTCGCGCTTTAGGGCCACGATCAAGGCGGTAATCAAGGCGCAAGGTAATTTTATATTGCGTAAGAAATCTCAGGAAGGATCCTTTAAATGAGATATAAAAGCATATTTTTGTATCTTTCATATTCTCTACAGTAAATAACTTTTTTTATAAAACATCATTTTTTGTCTGGATTTAAATGACGTACTCTGTATTAAATACTAGCACGAATGCCTATATCTAGTAGTGCATATATTTGATCTAAACATTCTCATTTAAATATTTTAAACATGTTGATCTAAAAAATCTAAAAAATATTTAGATTTTCCAAAATTTTTTTAAGTGTTTCTTAATAGTATGTTTTAATTCGTACAGAAATCTAAGAAATTTTTTAAAAAAGTTATAAAATTTAGAAATTGTGAGAAAAATTATGTAAAGAATTCTGAAAAAAAATTGTTCATTCTTATATCTTATTTTTTCAATCTTTTTAGGCAAATATACTTAATGTAATCTAAATAAATCGCCAAAAAAATAATACTTATTAAGCTACTTAGCAAATACATTTGCAAAAAGCCTTTTAAAGAGTAAAAAGAATAAGATATCGTATCGCAGCAGCACTTCCCAGCAAAAATCTCCCATGTCCTTAATTGCAAGTAGGATTAATGATATTAACAGTAGTAGCAGTAATAGTAATAGTGATAGTAGTAATGATAATGGTAGCAGTGTAATAATGGTAGCGGTAATAACAGTAGTAATAATGTTAGTCATAACAAAATTAGTAATAAAAATTGTGATAATATGAATGATATGCTAACGTTACGCTTCAAATATCCCATGTTCCTTTCACATAAAAAAAATAATGGAGAATTTAATCAAAAATTATATGAGATAATATTAATACTGCTAATATGATACTAATAGCACTAATAATTAATAATATCGTTGCTACTTATTTCTGAAATCGTGAAAATCAATAATATAAAAAAAGAAAATGCGCCTATAAGTCGAGTGTAGCTAGCTAGCTTTCTATGTAATTGTTATGCCGTTAGATGTCGAATAATCAGTCACGACTGTCTCAAAAATGAAACATGAAGAATCGAAGTGTCCATGAGCGTCACAAGTTGGTATGGATTAGTCAATTAAGTAACAAAATGTTCATGATAATTATTTACAAATGAATTACAGAAATTATATTGGTACAAAATGATATACAATAAAGAATAAATAAACAACTCGACAGACACTTCGAAAATACGTTCTGGACCAGGATGTGGAAGGATAATCAGGAAAAATAACAGGCAAAAAGTGTCAATAAGGTAGTAAGAAGGGTCTCTTTCAGGCAAGCACACAGGCAGGACTCGCGAAAGTATCTTGCGACTCGGACTGGCGACTCGCAGGCTATTCGCCTAGGGGGACTGACCTGGGTTACAATGGGGCTGTACTCGCTAGCCGTTGTACTGGCCGTAGACTTAATCGTTCCCGCATCGTCGACCACGGCAAACGCCGTAGGTCCATCCGAGGGTCTACAACTGCGTCTTCTTGCGTTTTCGTCTTTATCGCGTCCGAAATCGTACCGCTTCGCCTCGTGCCTATTACCGAAGACAATCTCGCTCTCGGTCTTTTCTCTCCTGGGCCCTGGAGCCCGACATACCGAGAAGTCCGTCAAGACCGGCTCCCCAGAGTTGGCACCTTTCTTACCAACGATACCGGCGACGCTTATCTCGCTGCCACGTCGATTGCCGCTGGAGAATATACTAGATCGCGAGGAGTCCGATTTTTGCAAATACGCCGAGTGTCTCGCAGATGGGAAGAAGTCCGAGTTCTCGCGGCGGAAAGCGCGCGCAAAAGCGCTCGATGCATTGCCCAGTTTTGAGTCACTTTCCTGCCGCCTGTGAATCGGTTTCAATTGTTGCTGTTGCTTTTGATGATGTTGCTCGTGTTTCCTTCGGGCTAACTGCTCCTGTCTCTTCAATGTTCTCTCGCTAGACGAGGAAGAGCGTTCCTCGTTGGATCCAGACTTGCTCGTCACCTGACCAGCTACCTCTTGCTGATGCTCCTGTTTCATTTTATCCAATTTTTCGTTAAAACCCTGAAAGAAGCGGGTAAAATCCCACTCCTTCAAGAGAAGCTGCTCGTCTATCTCTGAACGTCGGTTGCCGCTAGCTGTTGCACGATCGTCTGACATCTGACTAAGTTTCTAGAGTGTGCGTACGATGGCGAAGATAATGGTACGGTGACAGAGAAAAAAACAAGAAAAAGAAATGCGTGCGATAACAACGTGAAACAATGATTGTCGATAGTAGTAATGGCGATGTAGTGTAATGATACAATATAATAAGAAACGACTATATCCTTGCAATGACGCTAAATCTAAGTTAAAAGTGATAAAAATTTCGTGATTAATTTCAACATTAAATCACGACAAAAATTGAAAAGATGTAATACAGTTCATTGCAACTTCACTGCAGCAACATAGTCAATCTATACCAACATGTGATCGTCGTTCATATATGAATGTGCATGATGTATCGTACGACAGCGGCAAAAATACAGACACAAGGCAGTGCTCGCCATGGTGCTCGCTTGGAACATACAAAGTTCAGTCTTGACGAATACATGGAGCGAAACAGTAAAGGGAGCGAACAATAATAATGTTACTGATTTAGTCCTAAATGTCAGTTGACATACGTACATATTTACAAAAAGAATATTTAAAAAATAAAAAATAAAAATGCGTCGCAATTGCTCGCGTTCCCTTCTCTCTCTAACCATCCTCAAATCCATTCTCACAACAATTCGGGACAAAGAAATAATAAAAGTCACTGCATCAATCGCTGAACAATTACTGGTAAATTTAAGAAAAATGTTAAAATAATAAAACTTCAAAATAACAAATTGCAATTAATATTTTTAAATTTAATTTTTATACAGATTTAATTAAAATATTACTTTTTTACTTAAATGTGTAATTATATTAACTTGTTTTTTATTTGTTCATTAATTGATACAATAACCCTTTATTAAATTTTGACATATCAATGATCGTGAATGGTTGAATAAATTAGAGGGAGGAGAAAACACCTCAACTGCTATGCGTGAACTACTAAAACACAATTACATAAGATTTGTACATTACATACCAATGATATATATGAAAATTTCAAGTTTACCGAAATAAAATATATTTCAACTAAAAAAAAAAGTCTATGAATGTATATTTAAACTTGCATTGCAACAATAAGAGAGATACTCACTCGTTTCATGACTAGCGTACGATCTCCTGATTCTTCTTCGTCGGGAGTCGGTGGGAGCGGACGATTCGGTGCTCCTCCTGTAAAGATTAGATAAGGCCAAGGGTGTTAAATCACAGCGCGTAATAATATTACCCATACAACACAGGATCTTGCAGCAAATTACAATTTTATATATTACAATACAATGTTTCAGAATCATTACAAAAAATAGATATATAATATGATTTTAATAATGTTGCAACAATATTTTATGGTATATAATATTGTAACTATTTTATGGTAAAACGCTGAGCCATCATAACGCAAAAAATTAAGCACAAGATTATTAATTACATTGTTTTGAAAATGCTCTGCACTGTGTATGTGTGTGTGTGTGTGTGTGTGTGTGTGTGTGTGCGCGCGCGCGCGCGTGCGCGTGCGGTGTGCGCGCGTGCATGTGCTCGTGCGTGTGTGCGTACGCGTGCGTGTGTGTGTATACACACACGCACGCATACGTATATAAATTGTTAATGTAAAAATATATTATTAACAGCAGTGCATTGCAAATTTATTTAAATATTTTTAATTTTTGATATTTATATTTATATTTTACAGATTATTTATTCAAATTAAAAGCTTTAAGTATCATATTCAAATTAAAAACTTTAAGTATCATAACATTAAAGTATTATTAAATATATTAAACATATTATGTTGTAATATTGCTGCAGAACATTATATTGCAATATTTCTAAAAGCGGACATTTTATCATTGCTGCAATCTTCTAGCAATATTGTGACATTTTGCAACATTTTTGTAATGTTGCAACATAAAATATTTCTGTAAAAAATGTTTCTGCAATGTTTCCATGCAATATGGGTACAACGTTCCTAGAAAAAGACATTTTTCGTACCTTTCGGTTTGTCCTCGTGATGGGAATTTTGAGCGTTGTGCGAAGACGACGACGATGAATCCGATGACGGTCTGAAAGGAGAAAATTCGGGACTGCAACGATGGAAATAGAGATTGCAGCGAAACAACGTGACGGCGGATGAAGCACACATAATGCGTTGTTGATGTTGCGAGGCGAGGCGACCAAGACGACCATATGACGCGAAATGTCGAAGCGTGGGATAGGCGAGATGAAAGATGAAACGAAATGACATTAGTAAGATTAATATGATTACAACTTCTTGCTGTATTTAATGTATAGTAAAAGCATTAAATAAATGGCACAGTGTTGTATTATATTTATATAGTAGAAGAGAAAAGGGTATTATGGCTACTGTCAACAATATGGTTACCTCTATTATTTCCATTATCAGGTAACGTATTCTAACAATTGCTTATAAAGTTAACCGAGAAGGTTTCCGGATGGATGCCACGTGCGTGTTGGGCACTTTGCAAAGTGCCGGAAACCCTCTCAGTTAACAATAGCAATGGCCACAAAAGCCTCAAGACTGCTTATAAAGTTATTCGTTTAGTAACCTGTCATTTTTTAGTGATGCAAATATGCCAATACATAATGACAGACAATTGTTATAAGGCATTTTTACTTTTGAGCACTTCTAAACTTTTTCAAAGTACACTTTTAACCTTTAATTATATACACTTCCTCATTATTCTTAAATTTGAGTGTATTATCACACGAAAGTACATACACTCAAGTGTTTTTTTTTTTTATTTGACTTTTTATTCGGCCGTTTACATTTCGAGTTATACAAAATTAAAACAATAATATGTAATTTTGTTAATATTGTTTTTTAATAGAAATTTCTATATCAAAATATTTCTTCAATAAATCGATTGTCATTTTAAAGAGCGGTATTAAAAACATTAAAGACATCATTTCATGCTTATTGTTTAATGTTAAACAGGGATAAGATAATATTTTTAATGAAATTTCTAATGGTATTCTAAAGCTTCTGAACGCAGAAAAATTCTAAATCAGGAAAATTCTAAACAATAAAAAATTAAAAATATATAATTTTATAACAAGGTACTATGCTTTTTTTTTAAACTAAACTAATTTTTAAAAATTATTTTTATGGATAGCCATATTACAATCACTTTTCTTCCACCGATTATGCAGTGCATTAGATTTTTATAAATCACGTCCTAAATAATAAATATTTTATTACTTTAAGTTTAAAATCTGTCAAACAATACTCTGACGAATATAATCGTTCAAGATTCAATAGAAAATATTAATTACAAACAAAGTTATTCAATAAAATAAAAATGAGTACCATATTACCCTCTTCTCCTCTATCGTACAGAGAGAAGTTTCTTTTGGAATTTACCTTGAAAAATCATGGTGATCGTGGCAAAATGGATATCAACAAATTTTATTGTAATTTTAGTAAAATTTTAATAAAATTAAAATTTGATAAAATCGTAAAACAACATGGACATCAAAAAATTTTATTTATAGTTTTAAAGACGCGAAAAAAGTTTTTTTTTTTTTCATTTTTCCGCAAATTTTTTCGGTTTTTTTTTCTCAACGGGTAGAAAAATTTATTGGAAAAATTTTAAAAGTGTTGTACTATGGTAGTACCTCCTCAGTATCAAAAACTGTTCTACAATATAATTTCTTAACCCTAGCTCGTCACTTATTTTCAAGTCCATAGTTCTCCATATCCAATCTGTGAGACTGCTCGATTTTTCATCTTGTCACTTTCATTTTAATTAATATTTCAAAGCTTGTATTGTAAAAATTAAAAATATATAGTCTAAATAACATGTTCATTAGATAATAACAGGTCAAGAAAATGATTTAAAATAATTAAATCTATAATAATGTACAGAAAAAAGTAAACTATAAAATAAGTTCACACGAGTACACTTCAAAAGTTCACCGGATCAGAGTATGGCAAATTAGAGTTAAAAATCTGTGTTAAGAAGTAACTAGAAAATGGTTCGTATAAGATTATACTAATGCTTCTATTTTTAAGTTTCTGTCCATAAAAATTTTTTCATTCTATTTATGATAGTATAAATACGAGAGAAACAAGAAGCAAACCACAAAAATAAAGAAAAACAAATTTAATGTAATTTTTAAATTAAAACCTATGTCTCTTGATAATTACTAATATTTAAAATACAAAATAATTAACATAAATATTAATTTTAATTAGTCTTTAAACTAGTTGTTCCAATTACATTCGTTCTTACAATAGTTTGTTCAATAATTAATAATTATTGAACCTCAAGTGTAATATTGTAATATTCCAAATATGAATAAAAAAATTAGCTCAATTCCAACGCTATACGAGATGTATTATTTTAATAATACTGTAAAATTAACATGTCATTTACATAGCAAAAACAGCAATTTTTCGCAACAAAGCAATTTTTCAGAAAAAAAACCGGAATTTTTCTGGTTTTTCCAGCAATTTGAAAAGTGATTCTTTTTAAACTATAATTTTATTAAAATTTTAAAAAAATTATTAAATTTTTTAATCTCTACATTGTCTACGGCAAATTTAAAAAAAAAATTTCTCTGTGTACATATTATTTGTTTCTTAAATTTCTGGAAATAATTCAATAATGAAAATAAAACGCATTATAACTAATTCTTTACACAGAAATTGTGTGAATAGATTTTTTATCTGAAATTGAAAATTGTACAAAAAACATAGCAATCTTAAAAAAATAGTTTTACAGTTTATGTATATGAATTTTGATCAAATTCTGAACTTCTACTTCATTTTCAAAAGAAACCTTTTATGCAAATAAATATCAAGCTGTACCTACGATACTCTTTGTTGTTGAATTAATATTAAAGTTAATATTAATATCAATTAATTAATAACAGCATATATCTATCATTTGATAACCATATAAAATAAAAAAAATCTTACTTTTGAAATATTGAAGAAATTAATTTTTACAACTGCAGAGCTAAAAATAATTAAAAATAAATGGACATTATCTCATACATTAAATGAATAAAACATATCACTTTTAAAACTTATTTTCAAAAAAACTAACTTTGACAGTTTTAATGTTTCTCAATAAAATGAGCATTTTTATACATATAAAATAAAACATCTTAATTAGGAAATTCTATAAATGTACAGACCCTTGTAAGAAAATTTATAAAACAAAGTGTATTCTAAAAATATTTAACTTTGTTGAAAAATATGCAATTTATATTAAAAAAAAGAAAAAAAATCATAACATTGAATTGCAGTATAATAAAATAATTCATTGTATTTTTACACAATAAAATACACTCACTGGTTTATAGTGTTTAAAGAAAAACTAATCTACAAAACCGACAAAAATTGATGTATATATGTTTTTTAAATGATTCACATATTTTGATTGACCCAAGTAAAATATTCTTAATGTTGAAATATTACTTTATGAAACGACAAAGTTTACTTACAGCGGCTTAGGCGGGTCACTGGCCAGTAAAGTACCGTCGTTTCTCAAATTGTTTCCACCAGCATCCTCGAGATCATCATCGCTGTCACTCTCAATCGACAGTGCCTAGAACGATAAGACAATATATCGTATTTAGAACACTCTCGTCTGCATGACATTAATTTCTATATATCATGAGTACGTTTTTTTACCTCGAACTAGACGCAAGGCGATGTTTATATGTCTCATATAACAAGACAAAGAAAACGAAAGAAATAATATAACAAAAACATAAGGGAAGCAGGCATAAGTAAATTTTGCTGCTGAAATATCAATCGTGGATTACACACGGCTCCAATCGCTTACTTGATCAAGAATACTGGAGGATTGCGGCATCTGTTTGTTGTTCTGATCGTTACCACCTGCAGGCTGCACCGAATTCGAAGTAGACGAAGTTGCAGGACCTTTATGTTGCCTGTTCGGCCTTGGCGGGGCCTCGGGGCCCTGCGACACACCAAGCTCGATGAGTTGAGCAGCCAGTATCTCCATGTCCTACCACCCACACGCATACACGCACAACCCCGTTAGTCACAGTGTTCCGAGACCTCTGAGAACTTTTTTTGCTAGAAGCCACCACCAGATAGCCAACAGGCAGCCAAATAAGACGGAAAGGCGAGAAGAAACGTGAAGGAAGAAGGAAGAGGAAGAACGTAATGTTGTGCACTTAAGCGAAATGCTACCAACGCTCAAATCAAATTAATTAGAATTCCGAAAATTTATTGAGTAGTCAGATTTTCAAAGTACACTCTATTTGTTTTAAAGAAACAGATAATGTAAACATTGATTCAAAAATATCCTTCCTATCCGAGTTTTAAGTAAATTGAGTAATCGCATTCCTTAGCAATGGAATTTGATATTATTCTGTATGGATGAAAGTAATATTATAATATGCTCTTGATCTTCTCCATAGATTATTTAAAGTCATGAAAAAATTCTTGGCGTTATGAGTTTCAACACTTACGAACAGATTGAAAATTTATTCAGTTACTATTTCGATGACTTCCTCACCTAGTTAAAATGTTATAAAACTCTAATACAAAAAAATATTTATAACTCGAAAAAAACGTATCGGATTCATGTTTACATAACAATTCCTTCTTATACTTATGGAAATTCTTCAGTCTTGTCACATAATAGAAGAACTTAATCAAATTCTTTAATTTAAAATTAGAAAAGAAGAATAGTATTTATTCTCTTTTTGACTTATCAACGTATCTATTTAATATCAACTTATTATTATATCTCTTATTTGCTAGAACAATAACAACACAACTCAAAAAACAAAGAAAATTATTCAACAAGATACACAAATTGACACAAAAACCATTCTGTCTTTACTTGACATTCAGATATAAAGACAGAATGTGTTAACATCTCTTGCTGGAAAGTTCCCAGTTTTCTAAAAATTGAGTTTGAATGTTTTAAATTATTAAAACATTAAATCATTAAAATTAAATATAAATTAAAACAAAAATATTACTTTTAAACGCGATTTTAGCGTAATGTTTAATTGTAGTAAAAGGAACATTTTATCATAAATAAGAATTTAGTTCACTGAATGAAGATCATTAGCTCTTCATTCAGTGAACTAAATTCTCATCTATGATAAAATGAATCCTTTAAAATAATGTTTTCTGACACACTTTTCTGGCTCTTTTTAACACTCAATGCAAAATTGTATTGCGCGCCTCCTCCTCAGATCACCATTCGTAGTACCCTCCTTAGTGCCGATGGCGCCACAAGGTTTACAGTAAAATTTTTTCGGCTCGCTACCGCTCTGTGGTTCCCGTTCCGCGGGTTCCGGTCCTCTATCTTCATTCTTTTTCCTTGTGCCCAAGGAATAGCCACAAGGCGTGAACTGTGTATGAAAAATGGGACACAAACGAAAACTGTCCAGTCAAGAAGGAAAAGAGAATAGACTGGGAAAAAAGCTTAAGCGATTAGAAGAAAAGCTTAAAGAGCAAGAACGACTAGTTTGTCAATTACAAGAGAAACGTAAGTCTAACCTCACTTTTGTTACACTGCATATCCTGACGCAGACAAGTTTCTGCCGGAAAACAATGTTTTCCCACTGGCAGTGTCGCCGACCGGCTACCTCCGAGAGGACCGGCGGCAGCGATACGGCACACACGCGATCGCGGAGCGAGCTCGCTCGCCTCCGCGATCCTCGGCGCTCCGCTCGCCACGAGCAAGCGAACGCATATTACGCGCACTACGTGCGCTCGCAAAGGTGCAAGTCACCGTTATTAGTCGAGACGACTAATTTTAAATCCGTATGCGGACAAGTCTCCGCGGAAGAACAATGTTCTCCTACGGACACATAACCTATAACAGTGCAAGTCACTGTCCAATGGTCGAAACAACAAAATTGCACATCCGTACGCAGACAAGTCTCCGCTGGAAGGCAATGCTTTCCCACGGATGCATAACCAAAGGAGGTGCAAGCCACTATCCAATGGTCGAAACGAATAAATAGCCAACGGGTTATCCATTTCGTATTCAAATTGTTGCAGGTAATGGCAGTCGTTCCAGCCCGAGTTCTCGGTCGTCGAGAAGTTCGCGTGAAAATAAAACAGACAAAAGCCGTTCCCAAAGTCAATCTTACGATCAGTCACATAGTCGGGAATACACGCAGTCACCAGATCTTTACTCAATTCAGGACAGAGAGGAGAAGACACCTCCTCCCATAGAATCGACAGAAATCAGCGAAATTCCATCGACGCCTTCTAATAAAAAAGAAAAAGTTGCAACAACGGAGACTTTAACAATTCCGACTCTTACAGAGGAGGTACTCGAAGCCATGGGCAAGCGATTAGAGCCAAATAAGAAGCGTGGCCCATCAATTCACGCGGACATAGTGACTCGATGGGATGACATATTGCAAGAAGGTCTACCCATAGAAGATCGCAAGAAAATATACGAGAAATACCCTGTTCCGGAAAATTGCACCCAGTATGAGCCTCCTACACTCAATAAAGAAATAAAAGCATCTCTAGCAGAAGCCATCCTCGCTAGAGATAAGCGAATCGCGGAAAAACAAGAAAAGGTAACAGTATGCTTGGCAATACAAGAAAAGGTAACAGTATGCTTGGCAGCATTGGGCTCAATCCTGTCTAAGCTATCCATAAACGAGGCGGTCGAACGAGTTGAAATAATTCGAATCTTGAGCTATGTCACTCGTATGTTAATAGATTTACAACGAGACGAGACGCTCACTAGGCGCCTCATACTCATGGCAAACCTAAATCCGACTTTAAAGGAGACACTAGTTGCGACCAAGCTGGGAGAATGGCTTTTCGGGAGCGATCTAACAGAAACACTCAAGGCAGCAAAATCCTTAGAAAAGTCATCTAAGGATCTAAAGCCAGTCGCTAAGAATACTGCGACAACATCTCTAAGTAAGCCAAAAAACTCGAAGGGCCCACCCCACCTAAAGAAACAACAGACGGCGGCGGGGGGGCATCGAAGACCATTCACTCCAGCCGTAAGGAACTCCAGTCGTCACAGGTCATCGTCAGCGAGGTCATACCACAGCAGATACAGGAGACATCATCATCATTAATAGCAAGTATCATAGCAGGCGAAATCCTTTTCGCATATTTGGAAACGCCTTTTTACGGATAAAAAGGTCCTGGAATGGACAAAAGGCTACACCATTCCGTTTTGCGCCCAACCGATTCAAACAACTGAATTGGTGGAACCAAGCTGGTCAGATAAAGAAAAATCACAAATGAAAAAACAGATTAACGAGTTGCTGCAGAAAGGCGCAATCCAGCCATGCAAGAAATACGAGGATCAATTCCTTTCTAGAATATTCCTCGTCCCTAAACCAGATGGATCCAGTCGTTTCATTCTAAATTTGAAAAAACTAAACGAGTTTATAAAGACAGAACACTTTAAATTAGAAGACATTCGGACAGCCCGTGATCTCATACAGCCAAATTGCTTCATGGCCACAATAGACTTAAAAGACGCGTATTATCTCGTACCAATCGCAGAGACAAACAAGAAGTTTCTAAGAATTATTTTCGATAAACAAATATACGAATTCAATTGTTTACCGTTTGGGTTAAGCACTGCTCCATTTGTCTTCACCAAATTAATGAAGCCCCCAATAACTCGGTTACGAGAACACGGATTCACATCCGTTATTTATCTAGACGATATTCTTTTACTCGGAGAGTCAAAAGAAAAATGCACAAAAAACATACAGGAAACTCGTCTTTTATTAGAAAAATTAGGCTTTATAATAAATGATGACAAGAGTTATTTAGAACCAGCAACAAAACAAAAATTTCTAGGCTTTATTTTAAATTCAAATGAAATGAAAATAGAACTCCCAATAGAAAAGCGCGATAGGATACTTAAATTAATTAAAAACTTTAAAATAGGCTCGAGATACAAAATTCGCGAGTTTGCTTCACTAGTAGGTACTCTTAGCTCCTGTTGTTTGGCAACCAAATATGGCTGGGCACACATAAAAGACCTTGAACGCGAAAAATTCTTGGCCCTGAGGAACAATGCAGATAATTTCGAAGCACAGATGAAATTGACTCCTAGAGTAAACGATGATTTAATATGGTGGAAGAAAAATATTTCATATATTTTTAATCCCATATCGAGTCCAAAGTTCGTTACAGAGATCTTTTCCGACGCATCTCGGTCAGGCTGGGGAGCTAGCTGCAACAACGCTAAAACTCATGGATTTTGGAATAGTGAGGAACAACAACATCATATCAATTACTTAGAATTACAGGCAGCATTTTTTGGTCTAAAATGCTTTGCAAAAGACTTTAAGAATTGCGATATCTTACTTCGTATCGACAATATTACGGCTATCTCTTACATTAATCGAATGGGAGGAATACAATTCGAACACCTGAGCAAAGTAGCGAAAGAAATTTGGTCTTGGTGTGAACAACGCAATATATGGATCTTTGCTTCACATATTCGTTTAGAAGATAACATCATTGCAGACCAGGAGTCTAGGCGGATAGAGCCGGACATCGAGTATAGTCTTTCACAAAAGGCCTTTAAGCAATTATATATGAAATTTGGCAAACCGACTATTGATCTTTTTGCTACCAGAATTAACAACAAATGCTCGAAATACGTATCCTGGAAACAAGATCCTGGTTCTATTGCAATAGATGCTTTCACCATCGATTGGAACCACGAATTCTTTTATGCTTTCCCACCTTTTGCACTAATCCCAAAAGTTTTAAAAAAGATCCGTAATGATAACGCCAGAGGTATTCTAGTCATACCAAACTGGCCATCTCAAGCCTGGTTCCCCCAATGTATACAGATGTTTGAATCCAAACCTATTATATTTAAACCAAGTTTCAATCTCTTATCTTCTTCTAACAGAGCTCCTCATCCATTATGGTCCCAGCTTTCCCTGGTGGGCGGAATCTCATCGAACAGGCGTACCAGCTAAAAAATATGACGCCAGAAACAATCAAGATCTGCATCGCATCCTTGAGCACCTCTTCGCTTCGTCAATACGACTCAGCACTAAGAAAATGGTGGAAGTACTGCTACTTCACTGGAACATCAATTTTGTCCGCCGAGATTCTAGATGTTTTGCAATTCCTTACTAGCGAATTCCAAAACGGAGCTGCTTATGGCTCCATTAACACTCTCAGATCAGCAATAGCCTTAATTCTGGGACCACAGATAGGAGAGGATGCATCAATTAAACGTTTCTGCAAAGGCGTCTCTAAACTCAGACCAGCACAACCTAAATACGACACGACATGGGATCCCAAAATTGTCCTCGACTACATCTCACAATGGTCTCCAAACGAAAAAATTCCACTAGAATTTTTATCAAAGAAAGTCGCAGTACTACTGGCGTTAACGACGGGGCATAGGATTCAAACATTAGCAGCCATTAACATTCAAGATATTATTAAAAAAGAAAATCACATAGAAATTAAAATTCCCGCACAACTGAAGACATCTGGGCCTAAAAAGTTTCAACCAAATCTCATGTTACCTTTCTTTTTTGATGATCCTACTATATGCGCAGCTTCAGCACTGGAAACATATTTAAAACGCACCAGCCACCTTCGTAAAGACATTAACGATTTGTTCATCTCGGGGAAAAAACCATACAAGAACATCACAAGTCAATCCTTGAGTCGTTGGATAAAGGACGTTCTCCAAAAGAGTGGAGTAGATACGTCTACCTTCACTGCATATAGCACACGCCACGCGTCAACGTCCGCAGCAAAAAGGAAAGACGTCAATATTGATCTAATTAGAAAAACTGCCGGCTGGACCACATCCTCGCAGATGTTCGCAAAATTCTATGATCGTCAAATCGAAGAAGATCGTAGCATATACGAGGTGTGTTCAAAAAGTATCGCGAATTTTGAATTTTCGCGGGTTACGTATATTCGAATTTCGATCTTTTTGTGGCGTTATGTTGGTACTCATGTCTCTCACTTATGCCGACAAGCTCGGCCATTTTGAATGTTCACTTAATTGTTGACAGCTGCTTTGCTTGCACGTGTTTTGGATCGTCTTCGATTTTTACCTATTCAAAAAAATGGATCAAAGAACCTGTATCAAATTTTGTGTGAAAAACAAAATTAAGTGCGCGGATGCATTCCGAATGTTGACTGTGGCATACGGAGAAGCTACCTTGGACCGAAGCAACGTTTATCGGTGGTACAAAATGTTCTCAGAAGGCCGAGAAGATGTGAACGACGAAGAGCGTGCCGGACGCCCGAGCACTTCAACAACAGACGAAAAAATTAATGAAGTGGAGAAAATGGTATTGGCCAATCGTCGAATCACCGTTAGAGAAGTTGCTGAGGACCTAAACATATCGATTGGCTCGTGCCATTCGATTTTTATCAATGATTTGGGCATGAGACGGGTCGCCGCGAAATTCGTACCAAAATTGCTCAATTGCGACCAAAAACAGCATCGCATGAACATTGCTAATGAGATGTTGGACTCTGTCCGCGACGACCCAAATTTGCTCCAGAGGGTCATAACTGGTGACGAATCGTGGGTTTATGGTTATGACGTGGAAACCAAAGCTCAATCATCTCAATGGAAGCTGCCGCACGAACCAAGACCGAAAAAAGCGCGCCAAGTTCGGTCGAATGTGAAAGTTTTGCTGACAGTTTTCTTCGATTGCAGGGGCGTGGTGCATCATGAGTTCTTGCCACAGGGTAGAACGGTCAATAAGGAATATTACCTGCAAGTTATGCGCAATTTGCGCGAAGCAATCCGCCAGAAACGCCCGGATTTGTGGAAGAACAAAAATTGGCTTTTGCACCACGATAACGCCCCTGCTCACACATCGTTGATTGTGCGCGACTTTTTGGCCAAAAACAACACACTAATGATGCCGCAGCCACCGTATTCCCCAGATCTGGCCCCCTGTGACTTTTTCTTGTTCCCTAAACTGAAGAGGCCCATGAAAGGACGACGTTACGCTACGCTTGACGAGATAAAGACGGCATCGAAGGAGGAGCTGAACAAGATAAAAAAGAATGATTTTTTGAAGTGCTTCGAAGATTGGAAAAACCGTTGGCACAAGTGTATAATATCTCATGGGGATTACTTTGAAGGGGACAAAATAGATATTCATGAATAAATAAATAATTTTTGAAAAAACACAAAATTCGCGTGTGTGTTCAAAAATACTTTTTGAACACACCTCGTATGCTAAAACTATTTTAAAATAAAAAAAAAAATATTAATAATAATATTAATAATAAAGGTATTAAAGAAAAATAATATATACGTATATATATGCATATACATGTATATACATGTGTATAATAAATAGATCAACAAAAGGATATACACAGTTCACCGTGCTTGCCGTACACCTTTGAACATCTACGAATGGTGATCTGAGGAGGAGGCGCGCAATACAATTGATCGATTAAACGAACTTACCTTAAGTGAAGTTCTATCGCAATTGTATGAAGCGCCTCCTCCGAAAGATCACTCCCACCCTATTAAATTCCCATGCTAAAATCGCATAATCCCAACATAGCGTACGGCAATTCTTTAAAATAATGAAGATAGAGGACCGGAACCCGCGGAACGGGAACCACAGAGCGGTAGCGAGCCGAAAAAATTTTACTGTAAACCTTGTGGCGCCATCGGCACTAAGGAGGGTACTACGAATGGTGATCTTTCGGAGGAGGCGCTTCATACAATTGCGATAGAACTTCACTTAAGGTAAGTTCGTTTAATCGATCAATTTTCTTTTCTTATTTTTCTTTTCAATTTTAGAAGCTCAATTACATATTTCTACCAATAATAAAAATTCCAAAAATCCGTTCTTTTCTCGCACACAACTCAAAAATATAAATTTTTGAGTTATGGCATTATTCTAACAAATAAACAATATATAAAAATATAAATTAATAAACGAGTTAATGAGAGTCAAAACGCTATTGTAGGTGTGTGTCAATAATTCCGTGTTTATTAACAAACTACCATTAGAAAGATCCGAACGTTTCGACCTGGCTTTAGGTCATCTCTAACGAAAAATAAGAAACAGTAATCAAGACTTCCCCCGCATCAATGGCGTAGTCAAATGTACTTTTTGAACATCACATTCGAGTGATCATCCGAGTGAAATTGTCTTGAAATTAATAAGAAACGGGGAAAAATTTATGACAAAAAAACAAGATTAATCAATAAATAGATACAAAATTAAAACGTTATTAATAACACAATAACTTCAAACCTCTCGAAATCAAGCGTTGTAACAATACTTTTTGTCTGTATCACGTTTAAAGTATCATTTTAACTTTTTAAAGAGTTATACTCTTAAAAAAAAAAAATTACAGACACAGAATGCTTACATCATGCGTATCTATCATTATTAAAAAAATTGTAAAAAAATCAATACCTTTCAAATGTTATATAATTACGTTTTTACTTTGATTTTACTTTATTTATATAATTTTATATGACACAACTTCTTTTGGTTTGTTATTTTTCTGTTTTTATTTATTTATCTATTTATTATTCAGATATTTATAATTTGATCGCTTGACATTCTGTGTTCCGTTAAGTTAGTATGTTTCGGTTGGACTAGATTTAATGTAGTCAGTAAACAGTTTAACTTAAGACGAGAAGCACGTCTCGCTGCGGAGTGGAAATCTCTCGATTAGATACTTTTGACAGGATTGAAAATCACTATTCAAACCTTTACAAAAATCTTCATCAATTCCAATAGATAAGTCATTACATCAGTGTTAATAAAATTGTATGTCTATAATATAACACACATAAATTATATAAAGAAGTGTCAATTCCGTCGACACTGTGATAAAGACGTTACTACGTATTTGGCAAACCGTTGGTGACTTGACCGTTTATTGCGTTATGGACTGATGTCGGCTAAATAATTTTCAAAAATCTTTTATTTAATATGCTGAAGATGATTCCAAAGTGAGTCAAAACGTTCGTTTTTGTAATTTAAAATGAATCAATATTTTATATAATATTAATATTTGTGATTGCGCACTTATGCCCATGCTGACCCACATTTTCAATTTTTAATTGTTTAAAAAAAATTATATTATTGTCATTCCTATTAAAAAATATACTTATGTAACAAGGTGAATATGAGGTATTTTTGATTAACTCAAAGTGTCTGAAATTAAAAATTGATGTGTTTTATGGATGTATTTCGGATTCTGCGCAAAAGCCCCTTTTTCCATAGCACTATATAATATTCTAACTTTAGACAGAATATATGCAAGTAACATACGCAAACGGACCTGTTCGAACGTGTTTTGTCCGGTTTTTTTTTATGTAAGATTACTCACAAAAAATTTTACTCACACACAATGGTAGACCCTAACAAAACTTTGCTGCCGTACCGTTCAAATTCTAGTTGATCAATAAAATTGATCAACCATATCAATCAAAAAAAGAAATTTCAAACTTTTTTTACCTCCTGGTCCGAACCTCCTATCTCATTCCATTTTCACACAGCAAGTGTTCAAAACTTCAGATAGTCTCTTTATAACTCTCTTGTGTGTTTAAGGGTTAAAATTTTCATGTTGTAGCATCAATATTATCAATAGCAAAGAACTTTGCCCAAAATGATTCAAATTTAGTAGTGAATTACACACTAATAGAAGAATCATAGACTACAGATACCTAATATTCGTTGCCGAAAAAAGGGATATTATGTAAAAAAAATTGTTTCTTCATGTAATATATTTTAATGCTAATGCAACAAAAATGTTGTTAATTTCTCCTGCAAGCATTCTAATATCTTAATAAAAAGTTTCTTGCGTGTCCTAGATATTAGAGGTAAGCAAATCAAACATTTGTGAGTTGAATCAAATCAAATTTCCTTGATACAAATTAAATTTAAATCAAATTTTCTCAGATTTACATTATATGTTAATTTAAAAGTAAAATAAACTATTTTCAATAACGTTGTAGATTCTTTTCAGACAAGAAAATTGTAAAAATTTTAGAAAATTACAAAAAATAATGTACAAAGTAAAAATGTATAATAGATACTATAGAGTTTATAAACAAGTGTGTTGTACTGATAAATAAACATCTCGTATAAATTATGTTATTACCAAAATGTGATAATGTTTTAGTGTATTTTATTAGGAAAATATAATGGAGCCGTTTCAATATTTATAAATATTATAAAATCATAACACAAATACCAATAAATATCATAATATTAATAAATTGAAATAAGTTTACGAACTGCATTACCTATCGTATACATACATGTATTATAAGATTTAGAAACGGTAGAAAAGTTTCAGAAATTAATCATGTGCAAGAATTTATACGCGCAAATAAAATTGGTCGTGCAAAAGATATAGAAATAAAATAAAATGAACAATGAATTCAAAATCGAATCATCGACGATTCAAAATTCTCAAATTACACAAATTCAAATCTTTCAAATTCGATTCAAACTATTCGCACATCTCTACGAGATCAAGAAACACAGTAGTGTCTCGCGTCAAGTGATCTCTACACCGTAGTATAGTCATTATGTGTCGAGAATCGCAACATCCTATAGTTCTATATCTATTTATAGTATTTTTATAAGTACAATAATATACCTCAATTGCTTCCCCTCCTTCATCATCGTGTTCAATTGAAACATAAACATATGATGTTTGATTTACATGCTTTGATTGAATTCTTGCTTTAATAATCAAAGAAGCTTTTATAACAATATTGTAAAAATTTTAAATTATTATCGCAACTTATGTCAATAAAATAGTGTCCGTTGACTGCTAGATATTCTAATAAGATTTTGCCTGTTTTATCTAATATTTGCCAAGATTTATATACTGATCTTCTTCTGTAGTAAAGGAAAGTTTCTTTACGGTTTATATTAATAAAGTGAACTGTGTAGATCTACAATATAATTTAATCTTTGATGAGACTAAAGTTAGTTTATGGGTTTATAAAGTCGATCTAACATAAACTTAGCAATATTAACCATTTGTAGAATATCCAAAATAATGTCAAACTGGATCATATTATGAAGAACTGTAGCGATTTTAAAGTCTATTATTAGATAAGGCAATAACTAAATTTGCATACATGATCAAAACATTTAATGCAATTCTTAAGATGACTGTTTATAACCTCAACTATAAAACTAATTTTAGTAACTAATCAAAAATAACTAATACTTAAATTACTTAACTGACAAGTAAATCTATCCAAGCGTTACACTCCGATTTTGATAAACTTTGAATATATTGAAGAAAATCGGATCTTTCATTTCTGAGCTGATACTGTCAAAATGGTAAAGAATATAAAAAAAAGGTTTCATATAAAAGTTTTACGGCTTTCTATGTACCTACTTTATAACAATTCACTCAGATTTTTCGGAAATGTCATTTTTCTTGAAATCTTGGTTTTCCACTTTTCAAGAGCGTGTTTCAATCTCTCAATGGTCATATGGGCACAAATAAAAAAATATGTATGTTTTTAATTTTGATCTACATTACAACATACATTACAACATATTCAAAGCTTATCAAGATTAGAGTATTGTATAGATTTACTTATGCGTTTTCACTGAAAAAATCATTTTTGACATTTCTACCTCAAAATATTTGTTTTCCAAATAATTTACAACACCGGAAATCTCTATTTACAAATGTACCTCAATTTTCAAATAGAGATGTTACTTCCGTCATGTATTGCAAAACTTCTCTCATTATGACTGGATCGTTTTTATTTTCGCCTGAAAGGATTGCAAAACATCCATATAATGTAACATCTAATATTAAGAGCTACGCAAAAGAAGATTTAACCAAAATACGACATTTATGCTTACTTAAAGATGATCTTTGAAATGCATCTGTATGTTTCTCTGATATAAAGATATAACTCACGTCCAAAAATTTAAGCGGATTAATAACAATAAATGCTTAATACGTCAAGTTAGTATCTTAACCCTTAACCACATAAGTGGATCTGAAAAACCCCATATAAAGTTTCGAACGCTTGCTGTGTGAAGACGGAATGAAATAGGAGGTTCGGACCAAGACGTAAAAAAAGTTTAAAATCTTCTCTTTTAATTAATATGGTTGATCAACTTTTTTGGTCAACTAGAATTCAAACGGCACGACAGCAAAGTTTCGTTAGAATCAATGCGACCCATATAGTGTGTGAGTGAAACTTTTTTGTGAGTAATCTTATGTTAAAAAACTGGAAAAAATACGTTCAAGCAGGTCCGTTCGCGTATGTTACTCTGTCTAAAGTTAAAATACTATAGTGCCGTAAAAGAAAATATTTTGCATAGGATCCGAAATATATTATGAAACACATCAATTTTCAATTTTAGACACCTTGAGTTTATGAAAAATACCTCATATTTGCCTTGTTACGTAAGTATATTTTTTAATAGAAATGGCAGTGACATAATTTTTTTTTAAGTATGACTCTTTAGCTTTAAAATGTCGTATTTGAAAGTCCTTAAAAGTTTTTTGCAAAGATAGGATTTTTTTTTTTTTTTAATGGATTTTTAGACACCCAAAATACTTCGTATCCTCCTTGTTATGTAATTCTACTTTTTAAAAGAAATGACAATAACATAATTTTTTTTTAAGTATGATTTAAAAACCTAAACAAAAGGAGAAAGCGTTTTCAAAAAAATTGAAGATACAAAAAATTTTAAATGCCTTATGAGTAAGTTTAACGGGATGTTTTATCAAAGACCGTGTAACTCGAGTGTACGTGACTCATGTTCGCGAGATCAATAGTTCGAATCTCGATAAGTAAACTTTTTTTAATCATAATGCAATTTCTATATAACGTAATTACATGGAGTTTACACATTTTGCCTATTTATTTCACATCAAAAACAAGCAAATTTTTCCTCTTTTATCATAAACTTACAAAATTTGTTTTCAGAATTATCGCATATTAAAAATTACTTACAAAAATAAAATTATTGAATGATTTTTACATTTGGGAATATAAAAACATTATATAATAAATAATCTGACTCTTTAAGCAATTTAATAAATTCCAAAAAATAATCAATTTTTTTCACATCAATATTTATTAATATTGTAAAAAAATTTTTTAATAACAAATTACTATTGTTATTGCATAAATTTTATTAACTATTTTTTATTTTGGTAAATAGCAATGCCAAAATCATATTTGTTAAAAGATATATACAAACAAAAAATCATGTAACTCCTAACTACTTTAGCTCGAGAATTTTGAGGCAAATAAACCATATATTTCTAAATATATGGTTTATTGCCTCTATTCCTATTTCAGTATCGCCCTTTATACTACTAAAATGCCAACTCAAATGCAACACATTTAATAAAACGTTACATCAGGTATACTAAAGTACAGTTAATCAAAATTAAAATTAAATATGACACTGGATTAATAGTTTAATTTTTGTTCAATACAATTGACGATTATTTGCCATCTAAAAAACAAGAAATGTATGTACCTTTAACAAATATTTTCAACAGTTATAAAATATTTAAAATAAGTCCTTCTATTTAAACAAATTTTAATTTAAAAAAATATATATAAATAATTTTAAAATTACAATTCTTTTTCACACGTCACACATATTTATTCTTTCAAATTAAACAAATTGTGTTTATAACATTTTTCACATCTTGTGAAGAATCTTAGTCAGATGTTCGATTTCTGGTTAATCATTCTGCGTAGCATATCACTTGTTATAAATGTGGAACAAATTGATTATTTTTAATATAAGGAAATGCGGAGTAAAGTGGGACACGTTTTTTTTCCGTAAAAAAATTTTAAAAAATCAATTTTGTAAACTTGAGATGTCCATTCGATAGAAAATTTCATTAACTATCTATGCTCACGAAATTTCAAAATTATACTTTTTATTATATTTTTCTTCAAATTTTCCAAAAAGTGAGTTTTTGGCCATCTCAAAAAGTTGTGAGGTGAAGTGAGACACACTGTGGGGTAAAATGGGACACAATGATTTTTGGCAAAATTTGACCAAAAATTGAGAATCATCTGAAATAGAATTTGTAATGTTTATTTAATAATTAGAAAATAAAAATATATCAATAATAGGTAATTGCAAACCGAGGTATCAAGTACCAAAGTTGACGACTATTGAAGTTAGGATACATCTGTCATCGACGAGATGTAGCGACTTGAGAATGCGCTGTGATTATCATGTACGTGACCTTTAGCTTTAATAGCATGTCCCACTTCGCAACACAAAAAATGTCCCATTTCACCCCAAATCCAATGTTTCAAAATTATGACGTATCATCAAAAATATGTTAGCTTCGTATAAAAACTCTTTGCAACCAGAAAACTAAACAACAAACGAGAACTTTGCATATATTTACCTTCTTCAAATTGTAGGAAAGACTATTGGAAATAAAAACTTCATAAATGTCGGAAAAAACTTTTTCACAATAAAAATTGTAATTGTTATGAGAGCAGCAAAATATGCGTGCATGTTCACCAAAGACTAATCTAAAGTGGTTTGGCTTGACGCACAATAAATAACAGCTATTAGTTGCTCTCAAATTTCACTACGTATATCCTATAGTAGCATTGTCCCACTTCACCCCATGTGTCACTTCACCCCACATTCCCCTATACAATTAGTCATCAATATTATCAATGTTTATAGTTTAACGACATACGATAATAGAATCAATGACATCTCGAAACACCAACAAACGTGTTGTGTATGTAGATTCAAATATGTACAATCTAACAAAGAAAATACACTTAGACGATCAGAGTAAAAGCTTAATATAGTACAAGGCAAATGCTCAGGCAGAAGAACATTAAGAGGACATGTATTTATTACTAAAACAGCCAAACTTAAGAATGAATCAGTGCATTCTAGAATACAATCAATATTTATTTCTTTATTTAAGATTAACTAAATAACAAATTGCTCTACAAGATAGATGTTACAGTACACATCTATCACACGTTATTTATAAAATCAGCTTTTTCTATTACAATTCCCTTGATTAGTTTAATTTTGCTAATATTTATTTTAAAAGCTGTAAATTTATAAAATCGAACAATCATTATTCTTCATAAAATTATTAATAAACAAAATCACATCCTTATTTAAGATTCTCTAGGTTAAAAAAGTGTAGGAAAATCATCTGACTTTTTTATTCATATATTTTAACAAAAGAGCTTTTACCATCTTTAAAATAATCTGTAATAAACAAAATTTACGCAATAAAAACAATTTGTTATTTTAAAATATTTTCTTTACAACATTTATAAATAAAATGTAAAAAAAAATATAAAAAATCGTTATAATAATGATTTAAATATAACAACAAATGAAATTGTCACATTTTCATCACTAAAGTGACATCATATTTTTTTAAATAATATAATTTCCGAACATTTTATACTTTGATACAAAAATAATATAGTAAAACTTGATTTAATTCCAACAAAATTGTCTTTAAACTCCACGCATACATACAATCATGCAAATGTTATTTTTATTTATGTTTATATTTTGTTTGCGATTAAGTTAGTTAAGTCTCCTTTCTATGAAACTCAATGCTTTTGAAAAATTATATTTTAAGTTTAAAAAATATTCAAAACAACTTTTTAAACTCAGGAATGCATATACAGGGTGTCCGGGAACTAGGGAACTTACTGCTTTGACAACTTAAAGGAGATAAAAAGGGACAAAAAAGTCTTATACCATTTTGCGATATTCGTTATAACTATCGAATTATAAAATAAAACGTATGAGCCAATGTGCGGTGACGCCGCGCCATCGCGCCTAGCTCGTAGGCAAGAGCGCGCGGCGGGACAGATGACGCGTCGTTGTTTGAATTTGCACGGCGCGACGATTTGAATTTGCCGCAGCGCGTGTACATACGTTGCAAAAATCAAATGTGTTATTTATCAAATGTGTAAAAAGACGTTTTAGCTAAAATAACACATTTGTTTTTTGCAGTGTATGTACACGCGGTGCGGCAAATTCAGACCGTCGTGCCGTGCAAATTCAAACAACGACGCGTCATCTGTCCCGCCGCGCGCTCTTGCCTACGAGCTAGGCGCGGTGGCGCGGCGTCACCGCACATTGGCTCATACGTTTTATTTTATAATTCGATAATTATAGCGAATATCGCAAAATGGTATAAAACTTTTTTGTCCCTTTTTATCTCCTTTAAGTTGTCAAAGCAGTAAGTTCCCTAGTTCCCGGACACCCTGTATATTGATCATAAACTTTTTACATAAGTTTATTCTCAAAAAATTATTAAGTTCTTATATTATATAAAAATACTGGTGTACCTCTTTAACTTTCCTAATCTTTATTTTACAAAAAGTTATTAAAACAATCATTATTATTTGTTGCAAAATTATCAATAAGATTCAAGACCATGGCCTCGTGTGAATAAATCACAGTGAAACCAACATGATTTTTGCACTGATCGTCATTATTAAATCATCTGACCTACGCAAGCGTTAGCAGACAAGCAATTTGTTAATATACATATAAGAGAAAGAGAGCAATATAAAGTGTGCGTGTTATCTTACCTCTGGCTTCTTCGGTGGCAGCTACGGTAGGTGTGAACATAGAAAAAAAACAAAAACCGAATACATTCAAAGTTCGAGTGCTAGGAGCTTTTCTGTATACACGTTTGTCTATACGTAGAATGTATCAGTGTGTATATGCAACTGCGACAAAGACCGCGTGCAATGGATATGATAAAAATATATAATATATCGCAAGTGTATAAAAGAAAGAGAGAAAAAGAGAGAGAAATATAACAAAGTGAACCATGTGTTACATATACTTTAAAATATATGTATACTTGGATTGATAAGTACAAAATTTATAGGCAAAACTGCAACAAAAAGAAACTACAGCGTACGCCTTACTACAAATCTGGTCATCTATGCTTTGTTTATGTCTATTCATGATTGTCTTTATTAGCAAAATGTCATAGAGCGATTAAAGTAGGGTTGGCAAAATTTTATATTTTTTTAATAAAATCCATATCAGTGGTAAAAATCGGTATTTTCTGAAAAACCAGTAAAAACTGATCTTTTCTATTAAAAATAAAAAATTAGTAGAAAACAATTAGAATGTAGATTTATCGATTCAAAGAGATTTCCAATTTAAAATTTTATTCAAAATAAAATCCGTAATAGATTAGAAATCGTAATCGATTAGAAATCGATATAGCAAATAATTGAGTTCTTTGCAAATATAACACGAATTTATAAAATAAATGTTTCAGTGACCAGACATGTGCTTATATCCGAATACTTACAATAACAGAAAAACATTCAAAAATAATAATATGTTTTTGTGTAAAGATCAGAATATAAGTACTTGTCCGGTTACTAGGACATTTATATTATAGATAAAAATTTTTAATTCTATTATTATCGTTTTATTGATTAAAGTAAAAATTAATATAAAATTCAATAGAGGAGGTGGTATTATGGTGTTCGTTTACATTTTAATCAATAACACACTTTATTAATCATCAATATTTTATAAACTTAACGATTATATTCATCAAAATGTTTTTTAATATATTCTAGACTCAAAGTTATAAAATATTTATTACTTAGGACGTGATTTATGGAACAAAGAAGAACAAAAATAGTAATCACAAAAATAAATTTAAAACATTAATATTGTTTAAAAAGCACAATATTTTGTTACAAAATTATATATTTTTAGTTTTCCGTAATTTTTTCTACGTTCAGAAATATTAAAGATACCATTTTATAGTTGTTTAACGTTAAATAAGGATAAAATAATATCTCTAATGTTTCTGAACGCACCCTGTAGAATGGCAATCAATTTATTGAAGATTTATTTCGCTATAAAAATCTCGATAGTATCCATATTACCAGCACGTTTCTATGTTTACATAAACAAAGTGCTATTGAATAACCTTGCATAACTCGAAATGTATATAGCCAAATAAAAAATTAAATAAAAAAACACTTCAGCGTACATACATTCATGTGATAATGCGCTCAAATTTCAAAACAATAAAGAAGTATGTATAATTAAATGTAAATGTATCTGGAAAAAGTTCTAAAATACTAAAAATTAAAAATGTCCCATAACAATTGTAACTATTGTGTATTAGCATATTAGCGCTACATAATGATAGACGATGAACTACTAAACAAATGTTTTTATAAGAATTTATCACATAATAATAGAGATAATATGAATGTACATAATGCCACCTTCACCTCTAACATTGATATCTCTAAATGTTTTTGTTTAAAAGACATGTTTGAATTAAAATTAAAATTAATTAAAAATTTTTTTAAAATTATTATAAGATTCCATTATTATCGATTCATTATTATTAGTTAAATTTCTCTTTAAATTATAGTGTAATTTATTAATTAAAGCAAAAATATTTTTTTTACATAAAATTATATAAACTTATGTATTTTAGTGTTATAACTAGTCATTTCTATCGTTTTATCGCCAGTTTATTCCATTAAATAAAGTGCGGAACAGTAAAAACCAGAATTTTACCATAATTCTTTCCACCTACTAAACTTTACCAACCTTGTTCTAAACCTGGATTAAAGAGATACAAACAATGCAAGTCTGTTCGCAAAGACTCACCATAGGTTTGAAGACACTGTTTCTTTGAGACGCGGGCTGCCCGCCGGATCCTCCTCCTCCAGCAGGTGCCTGATGATTAGAAGGCGGTGTGGATACTTTGTGTGGTTGTCGAGGATCATCTCTGGGTGTCGGAGGTAATGGACGAGATGGTGGTTGCGGATCGGGCACCACTGTTTACATTTATTAATATTGTAGACATTTTCCAGTAAGCATAGTGTATAACACAATAAATCATTTTATCCTTGTTTGTCAATAATAAACAAAGATAAAATGGTTTACTGTGTTGCATTATATCCTTCCATGTCTCATGCTAGCAAACGCACAGTAGTGTGAAAACAATCGTAGAATATTTACTCAAATTTTAGAAAAATTACCTAAAAAATAATTCTCTAAGAATTTCTGAATTTTTCAAAAATTTTATTCAAAATTTCGGATAAAATTAGAGAATTTTTTAAGACTCCTAGCACCTTAGCCGACTCTGTTAAAAATTCCAGTAAGGATTCCAGTAAGAATCGTATCAGAGTTGAATGAAATCATATAAGAATACCAGATAAACCTGCATGACTATATAAGAATCTTATACAATTTGTACATAAATCTTACCAGCATATTAAGAGTCTAGCATGAATCGAATACAACGATTAATATCGCAATGAAAAAATCTTGTCTTAGCCTTGTAATAACTTATAAACCATGTATGATTACGGTGTGTTTCATCTAAGATCACATATAAGTCTTAAAAGACATAGTTATAAAATAATTTGTCTTGCAAAATAGTACAGGAATCTAGCATAAATCATATACGACGATTAATACCGCGAAGAAGAGATCAATCTTGTCACAATTAGCTTTGTAAAAAAAACTCCTAAGAAATAATAATTGTTTAAATTTACATCGCTTATATGATCAAGGTATTTGCAATCATATCCCAGTAAGCAAAATAGAATTATTAAATGAACATAAAAACGTGATTGGACATATAAAATCAAAAAGAATTAATTTTTAGCCAAAATAAATTTCTTTACGTCGTATTCAATTCCGTGTTTGTTCATTTAATTTCATTTCGTGAGATAAAATTTGTAAAATATGTATATTGTATGGCGCTCCAGAACTCATTTTTAACCGTAGGTTACGTAAACCTATACTCTATTTACTGAAAATCGGAACATATGTTTCTTTCTCCTTAAACGTAAATTGTAATTGGTTAGTTAAGATTTAAAAAAAAAAGCGTGTCGATAAAACTCACTCTATAAGCCGTAACATAAGGTCGATAAATATAGTTCTAATATATATGTAATTGTAAACAGGATTAGCAAAAACTGTTTTCTTTTTCATTTTAAGCAAAAACCATCGTTTTTATATTTAAAACAATTTATTTCTAGTTTATTTGTACTTTTTAAGTAACTAAAACAAAAAATATTAAAAAAAAACACGTTTCAAATAAGCGAAAACAATTTGGTACAGCAAAAACAATTAGGCATAGAAAACGCTTCAACATTGTAACAGTTTTGGAGGCACTTAACAAAAAAAGAGAAATTGATCTTTAACGTAAAACTGTATAATCTTATGTTTGAAAGTTTTGTTAAATAACAAAAAAAAGATACTATTCTTTATTAATAAAATTAATAGCTTTTTTATTTTAAGTTATTAAATTTGAAAGTAGATATTTAAAGAAAATACGCAATTACTACAATATAATGGCAATATGTTATTACTTATTTTTTTTTATAGCTTCATATTTTTAGTTAAAAGATTGACGCTATTTCACTCATTACGTGCAATTAATAATATCAGCAAAGTCTTCATCGTCTGATGATGATAATACGAGAGCGGCCTGATAAGTAACAGGATTTGAAATGGAAACGCAATATTTAGCGGAACCGGTTTTACCATCATATACTTCCATCTTTCTAACGCCTGTTAAAATTTCAGCCTATTCCGTCGATTAGTTTTATGTTGGCAGCCGATTAGAATCTTCGTCATTTTCGTAAATATGGAAAAAGAGCAATTTCTTCCCTGTGAGCCATTTTTTCATGTTGGAAAACATCGAAAAAGTCGCTGAGGGTCAAATTTGGAGAATACGGCAAATGGGGGAGCAGTTCGTACCCTAATTCGACCAAAAACTCCAGTTCGACTTGATTTTGTTTTTGGTCCATGGTGAACAACTGCGGCACCCAACAAACTTTCTCATGCCCAATAAATCATGTAAGATATATCCTGTGCGTTCTTTCAAGATATTTACCATGTCTGCTATCTCACGCACATTCACTCGATGGTCGGCCAATACAATATCGTGAACTTTTTCGACAAAGTCATCGGTAGTAACCTCTTTAGGTCGCCCGAGACGGCCATCATCAAAGACGGATATGCAACCACAACAAAACTCAGCATATCACCTATAAACGGTACTTTTCAAAGGAACAACATCCCCGTAAACGGCTTCCAATTTTTCTTGAACTTCTTCACACGTTTTCCCATCCAAATAAAGAAAACGAATAACCAAACAATATTGCTCTTTTCCCCTATTTATGAAAATGACGAGAACGGTCACTTTAATTGGCTGCCAACACAAAACAAATCGACGGAATAAGCTAAAATTTTAATTTAAGGCGTTGTTAGAAAGATGAAGGTATATGATGATGAAACCGGTTTCGCTAAATGTTGCGTTTTCATTTCAAGTCCTACTACTTATAAGGCCGCCTTCGTGCCTACATATGTGCATATATTGGATAAAAAATTTAAAATTTCAATAAATGAGAGTACTTTTAATTATATATACATATACAAGGTGTCAGGTAAATACCGCCCCTGGTTTTGTGGATTAATAAATCAAGTAAAACTGAACAGAAAAGTCCTCTACCATTTTTTAATACTCGCCATAGTTACCAAAATAAAAATTAATAAAGTCTGCGAATAAGCGCATATCACCGCGCGCAAAGACTGCCCGTCGATCGCCGAGACATAGACAGCCATGGTTGGCGGCGCGGCGCGGTAAGGAGAGAAAAGCAGCAGTAGCTACGGCCCGCAAGCGGCGCGGCAAGAAGGGAGAAGACTGCCCCGGCTGCCTACGTCTCGGCGACCGGTGGGCGGTTCTTGCGCGCGGTGATACGCGCTTATTCTCAAACTTTATTAATTCTTATCTCGTTAACTATGGCGAGTATTAAAAAATGGTAAAGGACTTTTCTGCTTAGTTTTACTTGATCTATCAATTCATAAAACCAGGGGCAGTATTTACCAGACACCCTGTACATACACACACACACACACGCACACGCGCACGCGCACGCGCACGCGCACACGCACACGCACACGCACGCGCGCGCGCACGCACGCACGCACGCACGCACGCACGCACGACACACACACACACACACACACACACACACACACACACACACACACACACACACACACACACACACACACATATGGTGTGCAAAAAGTGTGGAACCCCCTAAATATTTCCATTCCCTTGCATTTCACAAGAAAATGTTTGTAGTGTTTCAAAAAATCTATTTACTGATCTTATCAGTTTGACCTTAGATGACGTCGCCAAGGTCAGATCAAAATCACATTAACTTTTTTAAATAAAATACCCTATTTTTAATTCCAGAATTTAATAGCTGGTGTCAAGACCTTTCCAAAACACTACAAGAAAGTTGATTTTCGTTGAGTACTTTCCAAGTTGTGAGGCTTGAAAGCTATACTGTAACTTTCAAGCGTCACAACTCGGAAAGTATTTAACAAAAATAAACTTTCTTGTAGTGCTTTGGAAGTCTCGAAATAAACTACAAGAATATGCAATAAAAGATATAATATTAGAGTATCGATAGTTCCCTAATTAAAGAGTATTGGTAGTTCCCTAACATTGTATATTTCTTTATTGTATTTTCTTGTAGTCAATTTCAAGAAATTTCCAAAACACTATAAATAAGTTTATTTTCATTAAGAACTTTTCGAGTTATGACGCTTGAAAGTTGCAGTATATCGTAGCTTTCAAACCTCACAACTCGGCAAGTACTCAACAAAAATAAACTTTTTTGTAGTGTTTTGGAAAGATCTCAAAATAAGCTACAAGAATTTGTAATAAAAAGTGAACAGTCCCATTTAAAAAATTGAAGGATAGATCAACTGTAATATAAATTCTTTTACAAATACAATATTAAGGCTTCTGTCTACTCGCCGCGGCCATATTGAAGTTATAATGTCATAAGCATGAAATAACACGTAATTTTATCCGGCATGCCATTTGTAAATAAAGAGAATTTAAATAAAACAGACTAATGAAATGTCTTTAAAACAGTTGTAAAATTAGATAAAACAATAACAAAATCGCTTTAAAAACACTTGTAAAATTAGTGTTAACTATCCTTTTCTCCCCTAACAATCAGTAAACAGTCGTAAAATGCCCGTAAAATCAAGCCTATTCAGGCAAAAAAACAGTTAAGCAAAAGTTTCCAGTGTGCAATTTGTAAATAAATAAAATTTAGATAAAACAATAACAAAATCGCTTTAAAACACTTGGAAAATTGGGTGTCGACTATCCTTTTCTCCCCTAACAGTAAATAAATAGTCGTAGAAAGCACGTAAAGTGAAGCCTATTCAGACAGAAAAACATTAGGATTGCTACTAAAAAAAAGTGAAAAATGTGCTTTTATGTATAAAATTCAAAGAAACTTTACTTGCGGTCTATTCTTACAAATTCGGTAAATACGAAAAAAGTCACATTTTTTACAATAAAACACATAATAGCAAAATGACATGCACGACAACATTTCATCATCAATCTGTCAAGGTACACGCCTATTAGTCCTAATTTTGTCCGCAACGAAATGTCGCTACCGTCAATGCGGAGTTCTCAGCTAAGGCGCCAGAAGCCTTAAGGAAACAAAATGGGCAACAGAGAATCAACGCTATAATTAGTATTTAATTGTTTTACAATGGCCTGAAAATACGCTGAGAAAAGGATAAAGGAAAAGGATAAAGAACCTAATAAAACAAATATGGAAGGCAGGAACGATACCAAAAGATTGGAAGAAGAGCAGGCCAAAGGCGTGGTGCTTTTTGTACAAAAAAGAAGATAAGGAAAAAATAGGCAACTATAAAGAAATATCCTTACTGTGCACAGCATACAAAATATATGCAGAGGTAATTATAAGGTTGGAGATAGAGGTAGAAAAAAGAGGTATAGTGCCAACGAATCAAGCGGACTTCAGGAAAGAAAAATCAACAATGAATAATATATTCATGTTGAATCACGTGACACAAAGGGAAAGGAGAAAAGGAGAGAAAAGAAGGAAAAGTATATATGATATTCGCGGACTTGAAGGCGGCATTCGATAAAGTAGACAGAGAGACATTGTGGAGAATAATGAGAAAAAAAGGAATAAAAGAGCAGCTGGTGAAGAGAATAGCAAGAATATACCAGAAAACGGAAGTCATGGTGAGGACGGAGCAAAGATACACGGAAAGCTTTATCACAGAAAAAGGAGTAAGACAAGGCTGTGTGATAAGTCCACTTCTGTTCAATTTATGTTCAATATATAGCAAAATTGGGAGAAAGAATGGAAAATAGGAATATAGGCGGGATAGCAATAGGAAGGCTTAGGATATGGAACTCAGTGTATGCAAACGACATAGTTTTAATAGCGAATAATAGAGATGCGATGTTAGATATGATAGGTACGTTTAAACGTTTTCTGACAAAATTGGAGTTATGTCCAGAAAAAACGAAAATGCTAATAGTGAATAAAAAAAGAAAAGAAAACATCGAGAAATGGAAATGGGAAAATAAGATGATAGAAAAAGTAAAAAGTTTTAAATACTTAGGCTTTATGTTGAATGATAATAAAAATAGTAAGGAACATATTAAGGAATTATGCGGAAAAAAAATAGTTGCGAGAAAGGTATGGGGATTAGATAAGAGATACGTAGAAATTATTTTAAAAGGAGATGGATACTATTCAAGTATTTAGTACAAAGCGTAAAAGCATATGGAGTAGAATTATGAGAATGGGAAGAGACGAAAAATTTAGAAAAGGTAATGATGGACTATGTGAGATTTTTGGCTTGGATTTCTGCACACCAAGGTATATTATAAGAAGAGAATTAGTAATGGATAAGTTAAGAGTAGGATGGGGAATTAGAGCTAGAAGATACGAGAATAGGATCAAAGAAGGTAGGGCAGAGGATATAGTGAAAGAATGCTGATGGGAGAAAGAACAATACGGTTGGAAGGACAAATACGGCAAAGAAAAAAAGTTATAATAGAAATGGGTGGGGAATAAAAGCTAGGGACGTAAAAGAGATTAGAGAAAACGACTTAAAAGCAGGATTGATAAAAAGATAAAGAGAGGTGCAGAAACAATGGGAGGATGAAAAGATAGCTAAAGCAAGATATAATAAAAAGTACAGGAAAATAGACCTAAAGGGTAGAATGTCTAGGTATTTAGAAGTAAGGAATATCGCAAATACAAGTAGAGGTAACAAGGTAAGAGCGATGATAAAATTAAGGTGCGGAAACTTAGAGCAAGCAAACAAATATTAGATAGATAAGAGACAATGAACGTGTTTATTCTGTGATAAAAAAAGTAATGGCTTAGATCATTATGTGAAAGAATGCGAGGAAATTAGGGAATGGTTTGCAGACTTAGGAGGAGTTAGTGACAGAATTATAAAAGAAATATATAATGAAGATTTAGGTTGGTGTAAAGAAAAAATAATTCAGAAATTATGGAAAAAAAAGGGAAAACTAAAGAAAAAGAAAGAAGTAGAAGAGAGGGAGAGTAAAAAAGAGAGTAGGAATAAAGTGGATAAGAAATAGGAGATAGTAAATAAAGAGATAGGGAAGTAGATTGTAAGATAGTATCAGGTATTACAAGATAGCACGTAGGGTTATGTACTATAAAAACAAAGGTTGTGAATGGATGTGAATAGTGATATTATAGACAATAAGTAAGGAAATAAGATGTAAATGTAAAGGTAAAAAAAAATAAAAATGTAGGTGTGAGAAATAATAGAATGTTAAGGAGGAACATTAAATGATAGGAAACAAAAAGAAAATGTAAACGCATGATAGGGTACAGGTAAGGACAAGGGGAAGAGGCGGGGGAGGGCTGGTGTCCTTCTCCCCCGACCTTAGGCCGGCTTGGCCTCACGGCCCTGCCGGGGGACCCGCACCAGGGTGCCTCCCGGCGTGCTGAGTCGGCCTCGGCCGACCTGGTCCGGGGGGCTCCGGAAGCATGCTGTACGCGTTCCCGGAGTCCCCCCAGTCAAGGACCTGAGCTGAACACCCGGAGAGGTTTTAGTGGGTATGTCCTCGCCGACACGTTGTCGGCGGGGAAGAGCCCCACATAACCGCCAGGCCTCCCCCGGGGCCTGGGGTATGCGGTAACGCATTTCCTCTCCGTAAAAAAAAAAAAAAAAAAAAAAAAAAGGTACAGGTAAGGAGAGCGTAGAACAGAAGATCAATATAGGGTATGGATAAACTAGTTAAAGAATTATTGTAAATCAAGTCCCCTTCTCAGCAATGTAAGCTGAAAGAGAAATAAATCATATATATATATATATATATATATATATATATATATATATATATATATGATTATAGTACACACAGTTTTACCGTGGCCGTATTACAACATATACTACTTGTATTGAAATCTATATATTTCATGTTAAATATACTATAATTTTCAGTGCTGGCATATCAGAACATAGCTTATATGATTTTTTTTTACCACTTGAATTTTGAGTTTTAATTCTTATTTCTATTTGTGGATTTTGTTTTTAAATTTTTACTTTTTAATTTTTAAATCATTTTTATAGAGGAAAAAAAGGTATTAAACTATTATAAGCATTATAGCTATCTCTATTATCTCCGTTATTAAGTGACAAATTCTAACAATTGCTTATGGAATCATTTGTTTAGTAGCTTGCTGGCATTATTACGCCAATACACAATAACGGATAATTATTACAAGCATTTTTATTTTTGAGTATTTCAAAACTTTTTCAAGATACATTTTAATAATTTCCTCATTGTTTTTAAACTTGAGCGCATTATCACACGAATGTACATATGTACAGTCAGTAGCAAAAAGTTGCAACACTTTTTTTCAATAAGTTTCGGAATTTAACCTAGCTCATAGATCAGATAAATATAACTAATTAGATCTATAAGTAAAAAGCAATTGCTCGGTGATTAAACTGCATTCCAAAACTCATCAAAAAAGTGTTGCAATCTTTTTGTTGTTGACCGTACACTCGAGTGTTTTTGTTATTTAATTCTATTCGGCTATATAAATTTCGAGTTACGCAAAATTATTCAATAGCATAGCATTTTATTTACGTACCAAGATTTTCATATCAAAATATTTTTTCAATAGATTGATTGTCACTTTAAAGGACTGCGTTCAGAAACAATGAAGATATCATTTTGTCCTTGTTGTTTAACCTTTAAGGGTAGAGATATCATTTTGCCCTTGTTGTTTAACGCTAATACCACCTTTAAAATTTGACCAATTTTTTTTTGCTTAAATCATTAGTTTATACTTATAAAAATATAAGTAGTTTTAGAAGTACGTAAGTAGTTTTAGAACAAAATTCCAACTGTTTTATAGTGTTTGAGCTGATTAAATAAATCGTCTCTATGCGCCTACCGAGCAGCTGCAAGCGATTTGAAGCGGCCCCGTCTTCTCCATGCTTCGTAGTTATTTGGGCCTTATTTATGTACCGAAAATAGACTAACACAATATAGATGTTATTACTTATACTATATCAGTAAATAGTTTTGAAAGCGTCGGTTTCTGTGTTTATGCGACGCCATTAGTTTTTCTGTGTTTATGCAACAAACTTGGCTGTTTATTATTATAATGATGGCTATAATAGTCTAATGAAAATTTTGCAAGTCTAAAACCTCATGGTGGGCACTACTTGTCATTATTATTGCCAAAAATTGAATGCGCGGTGCGTCGTACTTGCCAAACGCAGTCTCACCCAAAAAGCAAAAGAGACCAGAATATTATTAGCAACAAGAAAGGAATACAATGAAGCTGTTGAACTTGCGGAAGAATCGCTTTATGGGGCAGGCATCGCAGATTTGAGATAAATTAAAAATTTTCAACTTTATACACAAAAAATCAGTTACCAAAACTTTAAACGCGTTTTTCTCAAAACACAGTTTTTCAAATTTGCGTGCAACATTACTCTTACAATTTTTATCCAATTGACTTAAAATTTTAACACAATCTTCTTGTAACTATTCCACAGGGAAGTACGTACGCTTTTTGTAAAATGTTGAAAACTCTTTTTGTAATCAGCATTTTTTAAACAATTTTTTGGATAAAAAATCCACTTTTTTCTATAAATAGCTGCCATTTTGATAAAAATTACTATTTTTAAAATCCCTATGTACTTCCTTAGTTTTGAATATGTAGATAATGAAGATTTTTTTGTGTGGTTCCAACATAAACCATGTCGCAGAAAACTTGCACGCAAAAATTCATCTTTAAGAAAAGACGATTTCATAAATGGGCCAGTACGCCGCCATTTTGTGCATAAAAAAAAATTAAAAAATATTTTTTTACTCGTCAAGATATGTACAATAAAGCCCTCTAAGCTTTTTTTATATAAAGTTATTCATTTGCCGACAAACTTGCGTAAATTCCCAAATTTAGGTATCATTTTAGGGTCTCAAAGGTAGTGTTACCCCTTAAACACATTAGTGAGACTGGGAAACCACTTATAAAATTTCGATCGCTTGCTGTGTTAAAACAGAATGAGATAAGCTTGGACCAGGGTGTAAAAAAAGTTTGAAATCTCCCCTTAATATAATGAATCAACTTTTTTGGTCAATTAGACTTCGAAGGCACGGCAGCAAAGTGTTAGGTCAATGAAACCTATAAAGTGTCCGAGTGTAACGTTTTTGTAAGTAATCTCATATAAAAAAAAACCCGGACGAAACACGTTCGAAAAGATCCGTTTGTGTATGTTACTCGCATACTCTGTTTAAAGTTAAAATACTATTATAGTACTGTAAAGAAGGGGGTTTTTGCGCGAGATCTAAAATATATTATAAAACACATCAATTTTTAATTTGACTCCTCAAGTTAACCAAAAATACCTCATATTTGCCTTATTATACAATTATAGATTTTAATAAAAATGACAATGACATAATTTTTTTCAAAACTTATTGACTCTTTAGCTTTAAAACGTCGTATTTAAAAGTCCTTAAAAGTTCTTTTGTTGCAGAGATATAATTTCTTAAAGAAAAAGTAGACTTTTGATCAATTTTTCATTTTCGCTTAGTGGTTTTTCTTTTATAACTTCACAAATCATAAACTTCATAAATCATTTTTGGCAATACCGATTATACATTCACATCTCTGAGATTCTAAATTTTCATTTAAAAAAAAATTGTTGAAAAATATTAATTAGAACCGAAGTTATAGCTTCTCAAAGTGAAGTAGAGTCAACCAGGCGAGAAATGTGTTAACGTAATTCTCCGGATCAAATATGTTTAAGAGTTAATATTAAACAAGAATAAAATTCAAACAAAGATCTTTAATGATATCTCTACGATTCTGAAAGCAGGAAAATTCTAAATGAGGAAAATTATAAATGATGGAAAATTAAAAATATATATTTTCGTAAACAAAATACTGTGTTTTTCAAACAAAATCAATTTTTTAAATTTATTTTAAGATAGCAATATTACCACCTATTTTTCTCGTTGACTCATTAAGCAATGTCAATTTTTATAAATTACATCCTAAATAATATTTCATAACTTTAAGTGTAAAATTTGTTAAACAACATTTTGACGTATATAATTGTTCGCGTTTCAATATAAAATAGTAATTATTGACAAAATTATTCAATAAAATAAGCACTATATTATCATTTTTTTCCTCTATTCTTGTTTTTATTTTTGTTTCCTATTTTTTTTAATACTTTAATGATTTTTATTTTTTTAACTTTATCTTTGAAAAATATATAATCCTTTGTCACGTAATAATAATAAAAAAATTATTGAATTATTTTATATTAAAGAATTACATTCCTCATAAAATGGTAGACTAATTAAAGCACTGAAACCTAGTTGCCTTCTTAGTTTCCTTAATTTTTGAGTTTTTGTTAAATCCATATTAGTATCTTTTACTATTAGTATCTTTTACAAATCATTAAAAATACCGATGAGTCTGTGTGGTATAGCAGGTCTCGCAGGTGGTCCAGGTTCTGGCACCTCTCTCTGAGATCTGCTTCCCGGTTTTTCTTTAGCGGCGGGCGCTTGCGGGGGTACGTCCTGCATCAAAGTTCTGCCTTCTTGAATCTGTTGGAAATTACGACGCAATGTGTCACCTCCAGGTGCTTGAACTATAGACGATGGTTCGCCTGCTAATGCCGGTTCATCTTCTTCGTTCTCACTCCCGCTGTATCGATAATCATCTCTTTCTGTAATAAACATGTGCAGATAATAATATAACAAACGTAAAATAAGTTTCTAATAACTTTTGTCATTATCTTTGTACCTTTTTCCTGTTTGCGCTTTTTACAACGATCAATGTGATCCTTAAGTTGTATTCTGACTTGTCTCTCCGTAGGTTGGTCCCGTATAAACGGATGTTTAAGAAGCTGTTCCGTATAAGGTCTTTGATGATAATCCTTCACCAACACCGTTTCAATAAATCCGTGAAACTTTTTGGCCCACTTTTTAGACTTGAGCCGTGGCGGTGGATTACGCGGAATTAAAAACAAAGCCTGTTTGAACAAATAAAACAATATAAAAGAATTTCCTACAAAAATAAAACTTCCAAAAAATTAAATTTTCAGGAAACAAAAAGAACTTATTTTAAAATCGTCTCATAAATAAACATGACTATTTTTTTCGGACAATATTCTTCTGTTCAAAAAGTATCCGAAAGGCAATATTAACATTTTCTTTAATTGATAATATCACGGTGTATTCAAAATTCCTTGTGTATTCAAAATTCCTTCACAGCAGTCAATAAAAAATACTATTTAATTATGAGGCATTTGCATGAGGCAATCCACAAAAAAGCAGGTAAATTTATGGACAGATAATTCATTGATTTTGCACTACGGTACTATCTCACACATTGATATTGGTACGCAACAAAAAAACTCAACAAATATAATATTTCTTTTTACATTTAAAACAATTTAATTAAAGTAAATAAGGCCAATAAAAACGAGCAATGATTTGGATGTTAATATAAATAATATCACTTTAATTTAGAATTAAACACGCATAATTCAATTAATAAACACAAACTCGACTCTACGGAGTCTTATTCAATATGCGCATTATTATATTTACAGAGGGCTAAACACAACACAATATTCATTTTTTTATATAATACAATTTTAAAACGCAATAGAAGTCAACATTATAAAACAAGTGAATTTAAGTCATTAATCTAAAAATTTCTTGATTAATCCTTACATTTAATAATTCTTGTTACATAAATATGGTAATTTTTTTCCCGTATATAATAGGTATAAGAACAAAATTTTAAATTATGATTATTTTTTTTTTAAATCCACTTAAATAAAAAAACCCTCTAGATTTGATTCTTTCAGAAATATATTGAAAAAGTGTAAAAGTTCGTGTCCGATTTATTATTAAAACTTAAATAATAATTTGGTACAAAAATAAACGGGAGTCGTAAGACTATAATATAATATCTCTATTCTAAGAGCAACCATTAAAATTACATAGTTACAATTTAAACATTATAAAATGATTATGGGTCATTAGCGTTTATTGCGTTTTTATAAAAGCTAAACTTCCGTTTTGCAGGTAGCAGAGATTTTTATCGATGTATACTTTCTGTGTAATTTTAATAAGTATGTTAGATATTAATTTTTTAACTTTAGCTTGAAGGTCTTGAACTTTCAAATAATGTAATTGAATTTAATGTGCCGTAATGTGTGTATAAATTCGACATGTAAAAGTTACATCATGTAATAAACGGAATCGTAAAATAGAATTGAGCCATTTGCATTACGAGGATAAGATCGCTCTTGCAACTTTACAACCTTGTTGCATAATGCTTACTAGCTGTAAAAATATTTCAAAAAGTTATTTTTTAAAATAAAGAAATTATTTTAAAAAATTATTTCTTTTCCAATAAAAGATATTATATTTTATAAAATAGTCATAAAATCTTGTTTTGTGGCAAAAATTAGCAAGATCTATAAAGGATCATTAATTTGTAATTTTTTATAAAAGTGCCTTTTACATTAGTTGTTAGTTCGGACTTGGTTAAATGGCGCAATGGTGTATGGATGTGGATGGAGATAGAGTGAGGCTGAGTATAAGTGTTTGTAGTATATTAAGAAGTATTGGAAAGTAAAGAGGTACGAACTAGAGAAGTAAGAAGGTAGAAAAGACAGATAATTGAAGGCGAATGTAAGGGGAAAAGAATTGAGGAGATATTGTAAGACATAGGTGGAAGGAACAAGAATAAATTCGGGTGGACAATGAGGCGGGAAAATCCGGGAGGACCAGTAAGGTAGGAATTAAACATGGAAGGTAAGAAAAACAAAAAGGGCAAAGAAGAAGAGTGTTAGGAGAATAGGTTACAGGAATAAAATGGTAGAAATAAAGGCAGAAACAGCTATAGGAAAGAAAAGGCGAATAGGTAATACAAGAAATCAGGCAGAATGGTTTATGGAGAATGAGTGACATATTGTAAATGAGAGAAGGAATAAATGAAAGGAAAGGAGATTGGAAAGAATGTATAGAAGTACGGAGAAGGTGAGAAGAGTGATAGTATAAGAAAGAAAATTAGAAAGTAAGGTAGAAAATAAGACCAGGTATAGACATAAGTATAGATATAAATATTGTAAAAGTAAACGTAAAGAAAATAGAAATGTAAAGATATAGTTGAATGTGTAAGTGATTGATTAATTAAGAAACCTGGGTGGCTTAGTAAGGAAGAAGACCGAGGGAACTTAGTTCACCGGCCGTTGGAGATTGAGGTTATAAAGCATAAAGGATGGAGAAAGAGGTATAGGAGATTGAAGTTATGAAGCATAAAGAATGGAGGAAGAGGTACAAAAAAAAAAAAGAGAAATAGTATAAATGTACAGGACAAGGAGGCAACAGAAGTGTAAGCAGAAAAAAAAGAAGAACCGGAAGTAAGGTCTTACCTTTAGTAAGAATTGGAAGAAAAGGAGGCTGTTGCATTGCTAAAGAAAAAACAGAGCTAGGTCTTTTGCCTTTGGAGATTGTACTTACAGAGGTTGAAGAAAGATTGTATGAAACAAGAGGTGGATGCAAAAAGAACGGAAGTGCGCCATGGATTTCCTTTGCAGCAACAAGTTCACATTGTGGGTAATTCTTGTCACATTGTATTGGAACAATTCCATAAGATGCGTAATTTTTGCATTTCTGCGTGAGGATACTAAGTAATCTCTGGAAGGCTGGGTAAAAAGAAAGCTATAAGGGTTATTAAAGATAGTTGGAATAAGAAACAGAAAAGAAAAGAGAAAAAAGAAAAAAAAGATAAAAGAAAAATCGAGAAGGAAGAAAAGAACCTAGAAATAAAGGCACAAAGAAAGAAAGAAGAATGTGAAGATACGTGAAAAAAGAATGTAAATTAGGAGTTAAGCTGAAAAGAGAATTAGACATAGGCATAGGTATAGATATAGGCATGGATGTGATGTGGTACAGGGGTTTGTTCAGGTAGACAGACTTGCTGTATATGGTACAGTGTTTGTTTGACTGGGCGGACTGTTGCGCTATGCTGTACCAAGAATAAGTAAAAAAATAAGTGTAGGGAGATATAGTTAGCACCACAAGTGCGAGGAAAAAAGAGAGAAATGCGTATAAAGAGTAGGAACAGAGACAGGCTAATATGGAATAGAACAAGGTATGAATAGATGCGTGAGTTAAGGATAAAGTTTGTAAACCAAATCCCTTCATGGCTTCTTGTAAGCTGAAGTAAATAAATATCTATCTATCATTAGTTGTTAGTTCCTCTTTGTTATCTCACAAACACACTCTCTTTGCCCTCTTCAATCTTCTTTCTTCTTCAGTTAATTCTAAATTACGATCGTTCTATACCATATTCAGTAAGAGAAAACTCCACACGTCGGACAAAAACTCGTCTATTTCGCGCAAGCTCCACCCACAAAACGTTTGGGAAACCCTTTTCTCCATTGCTCATTCAGACCCGCATAGACTCGAAGTTATTAGCGAGTTCAAGTGGATCGCATCAAAACATTTCGTTATAATTATTGTTTCACTAAATAATACCATCAAATGATTTGGTTCAATATGATTAAAGAAAAAATGTAATTTAAATACATTACGATTTCGTTTTAATATCACATTGAAATGTAGAGATTATTTTATCTATTCAATTTTCTAACCTAGACCCAATCGTATTTACATATACGCTACGCGCTACACTCTCCTTACTATGCTAACCACAATCATGGAATTTTCTCGCAGTGAATAAGGTATATATACTCGATGAATCTATAAGATGATTGATAGAACTCTATTGCTAACAAATTGGTATTGATAAAAACTATATCGCGTTAATATTTTCAAAATTATTAAAAAAAAAAACAAATATCACACTCTTCTTTCCTCTGTGTAAAATTTTTTTAATAATCAATGATGTAACCGCCGTTTCCTACTATCTTTTCCTAACGTTCTGATAGCATAGTAATTTCAATCATAAAACGACCTCGGTTTGGCGTTGAAGAACAAAGAAACATGGTTTTTGATGGCTTCCAGAAATGCGAATTTTTTCCCATTTGAATCGTTTTACATTGATCAAAACAAACAATAATAATACGATATTTATATAATACGATGACATAATATCTCATTTAGGTTAGGTTAGGTTAGGTTAGGTTTCTTCAGTTTGCGCAAAATCTGTTTTGTAGTGTGTAGTTGTTATGGTAAAAAACTATTTCTTCTGATTGGTCAGAATTGGTCAGATACTTTTCATGGATCTTCCGCTATCTTTAAATTGTCTAATTATTGACAGTATTTATCAAAATTAATCGTTTAACCACTGTGCGCAACTAAAAATAAATTATTTCTTTGCAATCTTCCCAAACAAAAAATATTTCCTTTTCAGAATGTAAATTGGCTTTTGCCATGAATTCTACATACTCATTTATTAGTTTTTATGTGCTTATAAACATTATTGTAAAAGGCATTTCTTATTGCCAGTGACAAGTCGATCCAAAAACAACTCTTTATTTAGTTGACTAAGCAAAGAAATAGCTGCAAGAACTTGATTCAATTTGTTCACTTCTGTTAGCAAATACAGCACCCATATATAAAGCTTGAAAGTATTTAGTATATCTATCTTCTTTAAGTGCCGAAATGCGGTCGATCTGACAATGTTCAGTCCCAATAATTTTTTTCTGTTAAAGTTCGTGAACTATTTTACACTAAATTACGCACAATGTCAATCATCTATACCAGAAGAACAAAAAAACGCGTCTAGTCGTCAAAGTAAAACTTACAACATCTAAATGTTGTAAACTATTTCTTAACAGTTTAAATTACTGGTGTACAATCCTAATAAACGTCTTAAATAATTTTCAGCATTAAACAATCTATTAGCAATTTTCAACTGTTACACGTTTTCGAAACTCATAAAATCATAAATGCAACTTTATTCGCTCATTTTCAAAATTTATTCTCACAATATAAATTCAACCAAAACACATAAATCTTTCGCACAAATAAGAAAAAATTAAATATAACTTTTTTTATAGATGTGTAATAGATACACATAATAATCAATGGCGCTACCATACAACTCTCCTAATGACATCAATTGAAATTAAGCACAAATTTTTGCATTAATAATCTAATATATTTACTATTTATATTATAATACATTAGGTATACAAATAAATTCAACTTTTTTATTAACTTCAAGATTTATTTAAAAAATAAAATAAAATAATTTTAATCAAATTTGCCGTTACTTTTTATTACTTTAAGTCATCTTTCGAGCAGCTTATGGATTCCATATAAATTTTCATAAAAAATGCAATTATCTTTGAACGCAATAAAGTCGTCAAGCCTTTTTCGCATCTGTTGGATTGAAAATGCGCATTGGAAAATATTGCATTGACCAAAAAAAGTGATGTCCGGTAAATACGCCAGATGCTATAAGACGTTCCAGCCAAGATTCATCATGATATCTTTTACGTTAGTAACAACGTATGGTCTAGCATTATCATGCAGCAATTTCACAGAACGTTTTCCTTTACCAATAACTGGCATTTTCTAATTTCTGACAAGCAGATAGTTTAACTGATGTTAATATAAGTTCACAGTGTTTCATTCGCTTCTAACAGTTCATAATAAATAACGTTCTTGATATCCTACTAAATTCAGAACAGAACCTTCTTCCTAAAACGAGCAATGTTAATGATTCACCGAAATTTATTTATGACTTCTTACGTTTTGTTTGTCATAAGTATCCATTTTTTATCGCCCATAAGAATTTTGCGCAAAAAACATTTTTTACGTTGTTTATTGAGAAGAAAAAGACACGCAATCACGGCCAATTTTTGTTAGCATCAAAAATTTATGTCCCTGAATACATTTCCCTTCTTTTTTTAATTTTCCCAATTTCATGTATACATTTAGAAATAATTTGCGTTACCCTTAACTGCTTTACAAGCTCGTTTGTGCTGGCGAGCTGTTTAAATTATCATTGTCATATTTCTGTAAATCTTCAGGGCGTTGTTTGTCGTCCAAAAATTACCGCTTTTAAACTGCTTAAATAAAACGCGTACACATCGTACGATACAACAGCCAAGAAAAGAACAAATCAATCCGTACTTTTGCAGCATTTTTTCTTTGTTAGAATTCAAAGAAAATACCTACAGTATCAAATGTGTATCCTTACCTGTTGTCATTTTTACCGCTACTAAATTGATTACTTTTTAAGATTATGTTGAGCTTCTTGCCAAACTAAGTATCATTTTTAATAACTATATCAAGTATATGTACGCAATTACAACTGCAAAAAAGAGCAAAAATTAATTTTAAACTAATCTTTTAACTGGTTAAAAAATTTGGATTATTTATTTATACACCTAATGATTATATTTCCTATTTTCTATTTGATTCTTGCTGAAACAAAATTGTTCACAATGTAACGCTACTAATAAAAAATAATTCAATGCTATAACTAAGATTTTAAAAAAAGATGGACTTGTGTAGTTTTCATAGGAAACCGTTCAATTGTATAATAATATACAAGAACAAGAATATCACGTGTCATAAAAAGTACATATTAATCATCAAAATTATTGAAGAAGACTCACTCTCATGGGATGTAGATCACAGAGCGGTGGTTGTGATTCAGCCATTTCTAGAGCAGTAATTCCAAGCGACCAAAGATCGCTCCTATTGTCATAAGTAGCGTCGGGATTCTCGTCGCATGCAATAACTTCTGGTGCCATCCAGTAAGGTGTGCCGATAAAAGTGTTTCTTCTACCTATCGTCCTGTCTAGTTGTGCGCTAACACCGAAATCAACTGGGAATATCAACAAAATAATTAATACATAACAATTAATGCACAAAAATATATTGAAATAATAATGTATATTGTATAACTTGATGCAAAAATTAAAGCTCCAAATAAAGCTCCAAAATAAATCTATCAATTTCTATACAAAAAAAATAAGCAAATGATAAAATATTTATAAATATTGATGAATTATTTCAGAATAATATTATTTCAGAACTGTATAACATTTTGACAAATATATAACTATCGTTTTGTATTAAAGTAACAATATTTAAATTGACCTTACCAAGTTTGACTTCCGCGTTATCAGTCAATAAAACATTTTGTCCCTTGATATCCCTGTGGATAACTTTATTGCTATGAAGATAACTAAGTCCCCTCAGAATTTCTCGCGATATATAAGCTATCCACTCCTCTTTCAAGCTCTGGCCCTTGGTCGATTTGACAAGATCCGTGACGGAGCCAGCTCCGCAATATTCCATAACCAACCATAATTGATCGTCCTTGCCAGGTGATGACTTCTTTACGAAGGCACCGTAATACGTAGCTATATTCCTATGATTCGAGTACTAAAAGGCAAAAAAACAAATTGATTGCACACTGTTAATAGCCCAGCACTTTAAAATATTTATTCAATGTAAGAAAGTAACTCTAATCGCCACTGCTATTTTTAGTTGCCCTGCCACACCAGAGTGGAACACTTTTGTTATCTATATCTTTGAACACAATTTACCTACAATACATGTATAATACATGGAAAGTATATTTTTTAGCTCAAAATATGTGAAATCAAATAAGATATAAACAAAACCCAAATTTAAAAAAATATTATTTTCAAGTAATTACAATTGTTTGAAAAAATTATATTGTAAAAATTTGCTAAAATACTTTAAATAAAAAAATCTTAAATTTTTAAATTTAAACTTGAAGTAAAAAACAATGAGATTTCTCAGTTGTCCCTTTGGACTAATAAAAAAAATAATAGCGATATAAATTAAAAAGTTTATTTAAAGTATCGAAAATAGACATTTTTGAAAAAGCAACAAATCATAATTTTACTTCTAATAAGCAAAATTTTGTTATTTAAACAATCTAAAATGATAAATAAAAGTATAGTTAAAAAAAAACCGTTTGTTTTTTTCAAATTATTCGAAAAAAACAGAAAAATTCCATTTTTTTCTGAAAAATTACTTTTTTATGAAAAATTGCTGCTTTTACTATGTAATATGACAAGTTACCTAATTTTAAAGTATTATTAAAGTAAGGCACCTTGTATAAACGCAGGAATTAATATTGAGCTAATTTTTTTTTTCATATTTGGAATATTACATCACTTGAGGTTTAATAATTATTAATTATTAAACAAACTATTGTAAGAACAAATGTAATTAGAACAACTAGTTTAAAGACTAATTATAATTATTATTTATGTTAATTATTTTGTATTTTAAATACTATTAATTATCAAGAGGCATACGTTTATTTAATTTAAAAAATACATTAATTCTGTTTTTATTTATTTCTGTGGTTTGCTTCTTATTTCCCTCGTACTTACATTATCATAAATTAAAAGAAAAAACTTGACAAATAAAAACTTAAAGACAGGAGCTCACATTAATATAACTTTATACGAATCATTTTCTAGTTATTTCTCAATACAGATTTTTAACTCTAGTTCGCCATACCCTTCGGTGAACTCCTGAAGTGTAATCTCATTTTATAGTTTACTTTTTTCTGTATATTGTTATAAATTTAATTATTTCAAATCATTCTCTCGACCTACTATTATCTAATAAGCATGTTATTTAGACTATATATTTTTAATTTTTACAAGCTTTAAAATATTAATTAAAATGAAAGTGACAAGACAAAAAAATCAAGCTGTTTTACAAGTCAAAGTATGGCAAACTACGGACTTGAAAATGAGTGGCGAGCTAGTTGAAAAATCATATCGTAAAACAGGTAACTTTGATATTGAGGAGGTACCACCATAGTACAACACTTTTTAAACCTTTCCAATGAATTTTATTATCCCTTAGCAAAAAAAAAATCAAAAAAATCCGCAGAAAATTAAAAAAAAAACAATTTTTTCCCGAGCCTTTAAAACTATAGATACAGGTTCGTAATATATAAATATTATTATTGTTGTTGTTGTTATTATTTTATACATATATATATATATATATATATATATATATATATATATATATATATATATATAAATATAAGGCATTCTACGTCCACCTAAAAATAAACTGTTTTAAATTTTAAATTTTTAAAATGATAATAAAAACATGTTAGTGGATGTATTGTATAAGGTTAATGATAAAAAAAAAGTAAGCATATGCCTTGCATCAAAAATATTAAAGGTTATCGTTTAAATTTAAAAAAAAATTTTTTCTTTTTTTGCTAAAATTAAAAAATTTTTAAAGACATGATTTTTTTAGGATTTTTTCTCGGATTTTTCCCGTACTTTCAGATAAAAATATTAATTTTAGTGACAAACATTTAATAGTATTAAAAAAAATAATTTTTTAATTTTAAATTTAAAAAATGAACAATTTTATCCATTTTTAAAAACCTGAAAAAATTCTCAAAAATACTTCAATACATGTAAAATATCGCACTATAAAGCAAATTTTGAGATCGCAATGGGATCCTCTCAAAAACAAATATTTTTTCTAATACAAAATTATAATTTCAGCCAAAAGCTAAATAATATCAATTTTTATTGGCCAATTATTTAGTACTACGTAAATAAAATATTTCTAACATATAAATATAAAATAAAAAATAGTTGTGACGTCTACATTATATATTATTTAGACGTATTTATTTTTTTCTTTATTTTTTTGGAAAAATCTCGTTGCTCATCAAAACTGAATTTTTTTTTAATTAAGACTCCTGAGTACTCACCGCGGCCATATTGAAGTCGTAACGTCAAAAGCGAAAAATTGCGTGAAATGACACGTAATTTTATCAAACATGCCATTTGTAAATAAAACCAATTTCGATAAAACAGACTACTATAAGCGGATGACTTTAAAATACTTCTAAATATCGGTCACGACTGCACTTTTTCCGCCTAACAGTCAGTAAATAGTCGTAAAAAGCATGTAAAGTGAAGCTATTGAAATAGGAAAACACACGGTCACATAATTTTGTTAAATTCAAAGAAACTTTACTCGTGGTCCATTTTTACGAATTTGATGAATACGAGACAAGTCATATTTTCACAATGAAACACATAATAACAAAATGATATGCACGACAACATCTCATTCTCAATCTGTCACGTTTCACGTGTATTAGTTCTAATTTTGTCCGCAACGGAATGTCGCTACCGTCAACGCGGAGTTCTCGAATAAAGAGTCAGGAGCCTTAATTGATCTTCTCTCGCAGGAATAATCGCATGATATTTTAATGTACCCGGAATCGTTTTCGCTAATGCAAATCTTGGTTCCAAAAACTTACTTAATTTGTCGTGATTTGTCTTCGAACTAAATATAATTATTGTCTCTTTCATATCAGTCTTAGCCAACGTGTACAATACCTCAACCTAAGAATTACACTTCCTTGCAAAGTAGCTTTCTTTCTAATCTTTTAAAATTTCTATCAATACCATAACAGAGAAGTTTCACAGTCCTTATGCACATTAGTATGCAAAAGGCAAAAGAATATTACAATGCACACACTAAAACATTTTTTTTAATTCTACAATTTAATGCACTTACTACTTATTACACTACCTGTAAACGTATTTAATAAAAAATAAAAGGGTATTCAGAACGTCAAAAACTTACTTTTGCAAACTAAAATGCCCCTGCAGGCTTATCGTATCTATAGATTACTCAAATATTTTGAACCATTATACAAATCTTGAAATTATATTATAAAAAAATTACTAAAAAACCGCATACAGTACGTCGTAGTGTACCCTGGTGTAGCAAACTAAGGGTTAAATAATAAACATGGCATAAAGAGTTGCGTATCTATTTTCTGTGGAAAAAATTTAGAATTTAAATCCTAAAACATTAGATTTTTAAAATTAATATAACAACCTCTCAAAAAAAGGCAATGGCGAACCGAAAATACCTTTGTCAAGATCACTTTACATATACACTACTTAACAAAAAATAGGGAACACTTTTTAAATGCTCAAAATTATACAATATTTAAGTCACTGTAACTCTATGAAAAATTATCGTAAAAAGAAAATTAAAACAGCATTTAAAACTTAAAAATTGTATGTGCTTGAGGCCGTTTTTAAAAATCTTTTCTCGTAGTTCTCTCTATATTAACAAAAAATTAAGTTATTTTGTTCCGTAAAAATTTGCACATTCAAGCTTCAAAATGCTTTTCTAGTTTTCTTTCTACGATAATTTTTCACAGAATTACAGCGGTCTTAATATTGTGTAATTTTTAACGTTTTAAAAGTGTTCCCTATTTTTTATTAAATAGTATATTTTTTGAAGGCTACATCAAAAAAACCTGGGACTATATCAAATTCAAGGAATTAAGATTATATTAAAATCTTAGAAGTTAATGCTATATAAGCTTGAAAATCAAGGATTATGTCGAGCCTAAAAGAATCCAAGGGCTGTGTTAAAGCCCGAACACAGACTCCTGAACATAATAGCGCATAAAAGAATCAATCAATCAGAATCTTCTATTTCTCTCCTCAGGATAGAAATAAAGAACACTGATTAATTAATTCTCTTATGTGTTATACATTATGTTCAGACCTTTAAGCTTAGAAACCAGAAAAAAAAGAGGTCTTAGCGGAAATCACAGAACTCTTTAGAAATCTAGGCGATTTAAAAATTAATACAGTCCCATCCGCTTCCATTATTACTACTATACTACTAAAAAAATAAATAAATCACTCACCCGCTTGAGTACATTTATTTCCAATTTGATTTCTTCCTCTTCATCCTGCAATAAGACAAACAGTTTATTAAAAAATATAATTTATCAAATGCTTAACAAATAAATAAATGTAGGTCAATAAAATAAAAAAATTCTACATATCAAATGTTTCTTTTAATTTCTTGTACTTATTTTCAATAAGTCCAGAAGTAACTAGATAAGCATTATTTATATAAAAATAAATAAAACTAAAGATAGAAATCTCAAAATCTATAGAAGAAAATCAATACTGGCATAGGCCTAAAGCGGTATCCCCTTATTTCTAGGATACCAGATATTAGACTGTATTAATACCGTAAATATACTCGCACGCACACACACACACACACACACACACACACACACACACACACACACACACACACACACACACACACACACACACACACACACACACACACACACACACACACACACACACACACACACACACACACACACACACACACACACACACACACACACACACACACACACACACACACACACACACACACACACACACACACACACACACACACACGCACACACACGCACACACAGACACACACGCACACACGCACACACGCACACACGCACACACAGACACAGACACAGACACAGACACAGACACACACACACACACACACACACACACACACACACACACACACACACACACACACACACACACACACACACAGATAGCTAATATATGTTAATTTAGTATACCAATTTATAAATATATATAAATTTGTATACCAATGGCACCATGTTAAAGAAAAGGTGAAAAGTTATCATGTATGCTCATTAACTGTATTAATAGAAAAAGAAAAAGTACAGAGAAAAACTAAAATTATTTCTAGTAATTTGATAATTTAATTGTTTTTTAATTTGTTTATAGTAATTTATGTTATTAAAAATTCCTATGTTTAATTTGTGCTGAATACCGATATACACTAGCAGTACTAAAAATCTATAATTTACGTTACCCATATTATAGATTTTCAGTACTGGTAATAAATTTCGGGACACAACCTTGAAATAAAAATTTTGTGGTAAGGAATAATAGGACATCACCAATCCATTTAATATTTATATATCTGTGCTCCAACATGCATGCAGTTAATGCACATGCACAATAACTTTTCATCTAGGAATACTAGCTATCTATGATTAATAAGATCACCAGCTTCCTAGATATCTAATTAATATTGATAAAAATATGATTTGCTTAGATATCAAAGAAATAAAAACTCATATATTCGTTCATGACTTTTTTCTATACAAAATCAAAAACAAATTTTTTAAAAACGATAATAAAAGCAAAATAAAAATGATTTTCTTTTAAAAATTACATTTAAACAATAGTTGAGTATATCATTGACAATATCAAATCATTTTACATGTTTGTAGTTTCTTAAAACTGTTCCGTTTAAATTTTCTTTTATATTTTTCTCGTAATACAGTTTAAAACATAAAATCGCTGTGCAGTATAAACCGGTAAACTTCTGTCAACATTGTAGTTTTGTTATTATTGTTTATTTCTTCGTAGAAATAAACAATAATAACAAAACTACAATGTTGACAGAAGTTTATTGAATTTTCTCACATTTTCTTTAATATCTTAACCTTTTGCACAGTAGAGTTCTACGAGCTACACCTACCATCCAAATTTATTTTATTAATAAATTAATTGTTTCACGTATTTCTATAACCTGTTTGATATTGCTGGATAGCTAAGGATTTCGTCTAACTAATAAACTAAATTTTAGAATCTTATTTTAAATTAATAATTTATCGTTAATAAATATATAAAAATTATCGTTCTTAGAGATTAAATTTGTTTACATAAAATTTGATGCAATAGCCTATACTTCAAACGCACTATCTGGAGGTTATAGAGGTTGCTGATTACAAATCCCGTATCAAAAATTCAAAATTTAAAATAGCGGACAATATAGCAAACAAAATTATCAAATTCGATTAATTTGCTTGACATTTACTATTTAGGGGTTTTCGAGGTCGCTGATTACGAATCCAATGTCAAAAATTCAAAATGGTGAATTCAATTTGATGGACAAAATTATCAAAATTAACCGTATTCGCTTGAAACTTATTAATCAGATGTTTTCAAAATCTCTGATTACGAATCCGATGTCAAAAATACAAAATATGAAATGCCAGATATATAGTAATATGAGATATTTTTGGATGTCTAAAAATTCACTTTTCTTTAAAAAAAAACATATCTTTTGCAACAAAACACTTTTAAAGATTTTACAATACGACGTTTTAAAGCTAAAGAATCATATTTTCGAAAAAAATTATGTCATTGTAATTACTATTAAAAAATATAATTATGTAACAAAGCAAATGAGATATTTTTGATTAACTCAAGGTGTCTAAAATTGAAAATTGATGTGTTTCATAATATATTTCAGACCCTACGCAAAAGTCCTCTTTTTCACGGCACTATAGTATTTTAACTTTAGACAAAATAACATACGCAAACGGACCTATTAGAACATGTTTTGTCTAGTTCTTTTTTTTGTTTATATATATACATAAGATTACTCACAAAAATGTTTCACTCACACACTATATAGGTCGCATTGACCCTAACAAAACTTTGCTGCCATGTCGTTCAAATTCTAGTTGACCAAAAAAGTTAATCAACCATATCAATCGAAAAAAAAGATTTCAAACTTTTTTTACGTCCTGGTCCGAACCTCCTATCTCATTCTTCACACAGCAAGCGTTCAAAACTTCATAAGGGGTCTCTCAGACCCACTTATGTGTTTAAGGACTAAAATACCCCTTTGAAGAAAATCAGTATTTTTCTTTGGAAACAAATATCATCAAAACTATCAGAAATAGAAAAAAAATGTTCTAAATAAAAGTTGAATGGCTTGAAAAGTATTGTACAATAATAAAAAAATTTTTGACCCTTTTAAATTTTAAAACAAGTTTTAAAAAAAATTTGAAAAATTTTTATCACCGTTGTAAAATATTTTTCAAACTATTCAACTTTTATTTAGGACATTTTTTTCTCTCTTATAATGTCGACAATATTCGCTTAAAAAAAATACCGATTTTCTTCAAAGAAGTGTTTCCCTAAAAGTGAAAACAGATACGTATAAAAAAATACGTGTCCCTTATTTTGAAACGTACTACAGTATATTAAAGGCTCGTGAAAATCGGAGGACGACGCTTCCGTATCTTTCCTTGTTAATATAGTTTATCAATTTATTTTATAGTTAACTACTTCCCTAACGAGGCTGTGTCTAAATTCTGCTATTACTAGTGTACCAATTTTAGGGTCAAATTTCGTAGACGCTCTTTTTGAGTTATGTGAAAATATTAATTAATATAAAACATTAATTATACAATATTATAAAAACTGCTATACCATCTAATAAAAGATACTTTTTTGTTTATAAAGTTTTATATTTAATTACAAGACATTATGGAAAAACAAAATAATATATCAATACTGGTGACTTTTCTTTAGAAAAACTCGAGATTTCTATTTACAACTTCAATTTCATTTATTTTTAAATAAATATTGATACAGAAAAATTAATTAAAGTGTCTAATAACTTTGGACATCATTGTGTATTGTAAAATTCTGCAAGTAAATCATTGTCAAAAATTCGTAACTTTAATTAGCTATCTTAGAGGTAACATTAATAATTATTAAAAATATGTAAACTTGTTACATACGTGATATAATTGTGCAAAAATAAATTCTTATTAATACTACCGCTAAGGCAAACGGATCAGATATTTCACTACAAGTAAAATGTGAAAATTTCTTTTTCACATTTTACTTGTCTAGAAAAACAATCTGGCGCGTACGTTAAGTAGGTAAGTAGAGTCGAGGCTTTATTTGCGAGTTACATGAGAAAGAAAAGAAAAGAAAACACTCACAAAAAAAGATACAAAGAAAAAAACAGAAACGGAGAAATATAAAAAAAGAGAAAAAAAGATGCGCAATCATAATCGTAACGCTGAATTCCAATACATCTCTCGCTGATTTGGTTGATTTGGACGTGAGAAGAAACGGTTAAAAGTGCAGAATAACGGTAATATTAATGCCATGATCGCAGCTTTAAATATAAATGGAGAAATAAACGCATGAGGAAAATTTGTTTAGACCGGGAATATTCCATTAGATAAGTATCATCACAAGATGATTCATATCTGTGTAACTGTAAAATCGCTTCTTTATGAGCTAAACGTAACGATGATACAAAGAAAAAACGCTATTGCGCACATGTGCAAGTAATTTATTCCCAATGGCAATCTTCTAAGTACTTAAATAAAATATAAAAGTATTCAGTAACTATTAAGACTACACGGAGAAAATTTTCTCTTAAAATGTATTCGTTTAAAATCATGGTAACTAAAAGATAACATCAAAGAATTTTGCTATTATTTTAGTAAATTTTAGTAAAATATTTTGAGTAAAATTATAAAAAAATTTTACTATTTGAGTAAAATTATAATAAAATTATAATAAAATTCTTTGATGTTCATGTTGTCCTCCATAATTTTGAGAATAAATTCTAAAAGAAAATTCTCTGTGTACACTCAGAGAAAAATGCATAGTGGTGGCAACTATAAAAGTGACAACTATATATAATAAATTTTATATGTAAAATTACACAAATGTAAATTGCGTTTAATAAACTATCTTACAGTTATTGCAACTAAAAATACCTAAAGTTTTAGTTACAACTGTAAAATAGTTTGTACCTCCATGGTAACAATATTTATACAATTATTATTAATTTATAATAAAATAGCTCCTCAATTATAATTACATAGTTACATAAATTTTACTACAATTACATACTTCCAGTTTATGTACGGCCAATTATGATAAGAGTGGATAAAAATAGAAAACAAATTTATACAATCGCTGATACAAATTTTTTCTCTGAGTGTAATGTCAGCAGTCGCAATCAAAAACATTGATTTATAAATCAAACCGAATTTTCGCGATCATCTAACAAATTGAGAAAAGCACATCCATTATAAAAATATATGCCTTCCAATCCCACGACATTACTCATTCCGAATTCTAGAAGTCATCGAGTATCAAAAACGTATTACTCATAGATTCACAGAAACTCGTTCTTTGTCTTTTATTGGCGTCGATGATAATAAATTTAGACTCGCTTCATATGTCGCGTACACGTCTCTCGCTGATAAAAACTTATCTATCTGCAGTAACGGGAGAGGCATGTGTCATCTATTTTTTTCATATTCTATTCTAAAGAAAATTGTCTTTTCCCGGTGGCCATAAACCTCGTTCTACATAAAGCCGTACAAATAAGGCACCATATCTCATTATTTCACAAAATCTTTCGTACTTCCAAGAAAAAAGCCTCTAATCAGAGTGTTATCATATACTATCATGTGTTATCAATTATATTATTTTTTTTTAATTTAGTATTTATTTACCTATTTATTTAAAAGATAAAAAACGAGTAAATTAGAATGTATTCTTTAAAATAAAGATCCAAATATTAACCCTTACTAGCCAATGTAGAGTCACTTGCGTTCCAACAAAATTTCTTGCCTTGCGTACGACGATACAGTACATGCTACACGCGTTTATAGCCCACCTAAAAAAAAACTGTTGGAAAATATGGTGCCACAGTAGCACTTTATAATTGCTGTTATTTCAATAATTAGGTCGGTGTAAAAAATTCACAGTGCACGACTGACCCCAAGCTTGGCTGATGAAGGTACTAAAATTAAAAATTATTTATTTTTTATAATATTTTATTTTATCAATATATTTGCACAATATTTGTAGTTTTAACTTTTTATTAATAAAAGTATTCGATTTTTATGTTATTAAAAAAAATGTTGCATCATACATGTATCCATATATTGTATAGTTTAAAAAATATATATAAATATAAAGATGTAATTTTTACTTTTCAACATTAAATTCATATTAAAATTCATAGAACGCACAAAACTACAGCTATAATTACTGAAAATCCCACAGTATTCACTAATTTTATATCATAAAAATAAGTAGGGGAGTTTAGGGAGTTGTGAGCCAGCACTCAAAGTCGGCCATATTTAAAATTTTAACATGTTCCAACTACGATAAAATGTTTCTTTCCGTTCAATCTTACTTTTTGACTAGCACTCGTCGCGTCAACACAAAATCTAAGTGTCTCTCCAGATTTTGATTTTTAATTTTCTTCAAAAAGTTTTTTCGACCATTTGTATTTGTAATCTTGCTTATTTTTTCGAGCTGATTGCAAAAATAAATATATTACAAAATTATTACTGGTAAACTACCGTTTTGATGCACAACAGAAATTTTGTATAACATTCGATGTGTTAATTATTATGCAGCCATTTTAATAATGTAACATTTGGGGAATTGTGAGCCACCACTTTTGGGGAGTTGTAAGCCACTACATTTTTGCCATTTTTTCCAACTTAAGTTGGCATCTTTCGTGCGTATTTCGCAATATTCATGCATAATTTAGATGTTTCATGCAATTTTATAGTAAATTTAGCAGTTTTCGTGATTTTTTCGTCTTTTAATTGTAGATATAGTCATCATGCCGCGTTATAAGTATACAAGTAAATCTAGTAAGCCAGCAATCGATATTAATGCCACAGTGGCTGCCATCAAAGAGATGACAATTGAAAAGAAAGTGATGCGGTTCGTTGGTCGAGCATATAACATCGATAGGTGCAAATTGATTCGCTACATTTCAAAACTAAATGAGGCAAACGTAGATCCTTCAACTACTTCAAATAAAAAATTAGGCGATTTTGTTTCAGAAAAATTCTGCATCATCTGCAAAGGTACTATGCTGAAAAAATTGAACAAAAACAATTCCATATATTGCATATATTCCATAAATGCGATCGAGCTGTGCACTTGAAATGTGCCAATTTAAAAACCGGCTATTATACCAGTGCTCACTGCAAATCGGACTAATCAAATTATACGGACTTTATTTTTTTATCAGAATTATCTTAATTTTCTTTTTTCTACAACTTAAATAAAGAATAATCACTAAAATATGTCATTATCTTCCATTTTAAGTCGTGACTCACAACTTCCCAAAATTTTAAAAAATTTTAAAAATACACTTTTTTCAAGCATATCAAAATTTTACAACCGTTATACCTGAACTTCTTAAGCCAGTAGTTGCCTTTTAAAATATATTAGAGAATCCAACCTTTCAGATGCGTAAAATATCAATTTTTGTGGTAGTTATTGTTCAAAAACAAAACCCGACTCACAACTCCCCAAACTCTCCTATTATTCATGTTGTAAAATTAACATTAAATTATAAATCCAAACCAATAAAACATTTTATTAAATAAAGATATAATTTTTTACCTTTAATTTCTTTTTTGAATTAATTCTCTACGATAATTTTTAAGAATGTTATGATTTTTCAAAAATTACTCTACATTTGTCGTAACTTTGTTCACATATTTGCCAAAATTACATAGTTTCACAAAATATTATTGCCATTTCATTTTTTAATCACATATCAGAAGATTGAAACTAAGTAAAATTACGATTGAAAACCATCGCATTACGACGTACCTTTTAATAGAAGCATAAAACGCGAGTGACCCCACGAGGACTAGTGAGGAACAAAAAATTACAATAGCTAGTAAATGTTAAGTTAAAATACCAGTATCAATTTATTTATTTATAATTATATTTAATTTAACAATATTCTTGTCCTTAGTTATTTATTAATATTATTTATTACGGCTAAGCAAGATTAAGTAAGTCAAAACGTACCGTCAGTTTAACTTAATGTTTGATTTAAAATAAATTTACTTTTTAAAAGTATATCTTAATCTGCTCGATTCTTGACCTATTATTTCATTTATTACTTTGCAAATAGCTGCTACGCCTTATTGTTTTAGTATTTATATTAAAAAATGCTCAAATTAGAAAAATGATAAAAAATGAAAAAATGAGAATAAATCTTGTATATAAAATAATGTTAATTGTTCCACATTGTTTTATTTGCATTATATTTAAAGCGTAATTATTTTATCTAAAAAAAATTATAATTATCATAGATTTACAATATTTGCGATTGTAATAAAAGAATTATATAAACTAATATTACACATCCAACCATATTTCCATACAATAACTGTTTCATAATATATTTACATTAGCAATGGTAATGTAAACATATTGTATTAATTGAACATATTGTATATTGAAAAGTTAACCACATGTTCAATATGGCCGATAAGGACACTGTAATATAATCTATGTTTACACGTTTTGTAATTTCTAAGTATTATACTTGAAAAATGCATTTAATCATTAGACATTTTTATAGAATCTTCATCTTCGATATGTAACTTTATTGAAGGTAAAATATATTAAATTGTGATTATTTATTGGTATGTGATACAGTAAAACAAATCAAAAATTTTTTTAGTTTACTTATATTAGTTCTCCAAATTTCTAACATGAGACGCAACACATTAAATAAAAATTAATTTAAGTTCATACAAGAAAATATTATAAATATAGCCAAACGTACATGTATCCAATTAACTTCATTTTTGGCAAGAATATTCTTAGGAAGATTATCTATCATATAGCGTACGGATTTTTTTTTCTTGAAAATTGTAGAAGAGATCGATTTGAAAAAAAGCAGTTTATTTTTCGCTTTAAAATGTCAAATTTCAAAAATTTATTAAAAACAAATCGATTAACATATCGAAAAATCCATAAGTTACACAATAGATAATCTTCCTAAGAATATTCCTGCCAAAAATGAAGTCAATCGGACTAGTAGTTTCTGAAAAAATTTATATCCGTAGCTGCAAAAGAGCTTTGTAAAAATTATTTGTGTAGCCTTTATTTTAAGTTCAATCACTTTGAAAATTTATAATTTTGCAGTATATATTGTATCTGTAAAATATCACTTAATTATATGTAGTAGTTAATTTTTTTTTTTAATCTTGAATTTATATTTATTTTAGACCCGGTCAGAGTGATCTGACTGTTTAAACTTTAAATCACACACACATACACGCACGCATGCGGGCGCACGCACACACACATGTGAGGGACAAAAATTCCGAAACGACAAATTATCTCAGAAAGTATTGATTTAGTTGAAAAATGTTTCAAACAAAATTGTAGGGTTTAAAAAATCTATCACCTGGTGATATTTATTTGACCTTTAAATAAATAATGCACCTTATAATACTAATGCTAATGACGGCGATACTGTAACTTCCAAGTCTTATAAATCAAAAAATACTTAATGAAAAAATTCTTTGTTAATGTTTTGAAAAGGTCTCGAAAGATTAGCTAGAATAATGTGTAATTAAAAATAGTAGTTTCTATTTAAGATTTTTATATTGATCTTAATCGAGCTTTTATGATGTTGAAGCTAGCAGCGGATTCGCAGCAGCAGATTCGTCAAAGCAGGGATTCTCATTCAAAATAAAATACATAAGAAACTTTGACATATAAAGGCAAACTAGCAAGTAACTGCACAAAATACACTTATACGCTTCTAAATAGATCAGACTATCCAGAACAATTAACAAAAATGCGTAGGTCTACTAAATTGTTTAAATTATATAACGAGTTATTGCAGAAACAAGGGAAGGAAGCCTCGGTCGGGGCTGCAAATTTTTTTAGAACATCTTTATAGCCTTCTAAATCAATCTCGACTAGTAAGAAAAATTAAAAAAAATGCGCACGCTTACGAAAAATTATTTAAACAATATAAAATTTATTGCAAAAACAGGAAAACGAAGTCTCGGTCGGGGCTGCAAATTTTTTTAGAACATTATTGTAGGCTTCTAAATCAATCCCGACTAGCAAGAAAAATTAAAAAAAATGCGCACGCCTACGAAAAATTATTTAAACAATATAAAGTTTATTGCAAAAACAGGAAAACGAAGTCGCGGTCGGGGCTGCAAATTTTTTTAGAACATTATTGTAGGCTTCTAAATCAATCCCGACTAGCAAGAAAAATTAAAAAAAATGCGCACGCCACCGAAAAATTATTTAAACAATATAAAGTTTATTGCAAAAACAGGAAAACGAAGTCGCGGTCGGGACTGCAAATTTTTTTAGAACATTATTGTAGGCTTCTAAATCAATCCCGACTAGCAAGAAAAATTAAAAAAAATGCGCACGCCTACGAAAAATTATTTAAACAATATAAAGTTTATTGCAAAAACAGGAAAACGAAGTCGCGGTCGGGGCTGCAAATTTTTTTAGAACATTATTGTAGGCTTCTAAATCAATCCCGACTAGCAAGAAAAATTAAAAAAAATGCGCACGCCTACGAAAAATTATTTAAACAATATAAAGTTTATTGCAAAAACAGGAAAACGAAGTCGCGGTCGGGGATGCAAATTTTTTTAGAACATTATTGTAGGCTTCTAAATAAATCCCGACTAGCAAGAAAAATTAAAAAAAATGCGCACGCCTACGAAAAATTATTTAAACAATATAAAGTTTATTGCAAAAACAGGAAAACGAAGTCGCGGTCGGGGCTGCAAATTTTTTTAGAACATTATTGTAGGCTTCTAAATCAATCCCAACTAGCAAGAAAAATTAAAAAAAATGCGCACGCCTACGAAAAATTATTTAAACAATATAAAGTTTATTGCAAAAACAGGAAAACGAAGTCGCGGTCGGGGCTGCAATTTTTTTTAGAACATCATTATAACCTTCTAAATCAATCCCGACTAGCAAGAAAAATTAAAAAAAATGCGCACGCCTACGAAAAATTATTTAAACAATATAAAGTTTATTGCAAAAACAGGAAAACGAAGTCGCGGTCGGGGCTGCAAATTTTTTTAGAACATTATTGTAGGCTTCTAAATAAATCCCGACTAGCAAGAAAAATTAAAAAAAATGCGCACGCCTACGAAAAATTATTTAAACAATATAAAGTTTATTGCAAAAACAGGAAAACGAAGTCGCGGTCGGGGCTGCAAATTTTTTTAGAACATTATTGTAGGCTTCTAAATCAATCCCAACTAGCAAGAAAAATTAAAAAAAATGCGCACGCCTACGAAAAATTATTTAAACAATATAAAGTTTATTGCAAAAACAGGAAAACGAAGTCGCGGTCGGGGCTGCAAATTTTTTTAGAACATCATTATAACCTTCTAAATCAATCCCGACTAGCAAGAAAAATTAAAAAAAATGCGAACGCCTACGAAAAATTATTTAAACAATATAAAGTTTATTGCAAAAACAGGAAAACGAAGTCGCGGTCGGGGCTGCAAATTTTTTTAGAACATTATTGTAGGCTTCTAAATAAATCCCGACTAGCAAGAAAAATTAAAAAAAATGCGCACGCCTACGAAAAATTATTTAAACAATATAAAGTTTATTGCAAAAACAGGAAAACGAAGTCGCGGTCGGGGCTGCAATTTTTTTAGAACATCATTATAACCTTCTAAATCAATCCCGACTAGCAAGAAAAATTAAAAAAAATGCGCACGCCTACGAAAAATTATTTAAACAATATAAAGTTTATTGCAAAAACAGGAAAACGAAGTCGCGGTCGGGGATGCAAATTTTTTTAGAACATTATTGTAGGCTTCTAAATAAATCCCGACTAGCAAGAAAAATTAAAAAAATGCGCACGCCTACGAAAAATTATTTAAACAATATAAAGTTTATTGCAAAAACAGGAAAACGAAGTCGCGGTCGGGGCTGCAAATTTTTTTAGAACATTATTGTAGGCTTCTAAATCAATCCCAACTAGCAAGAAAAATTAAAAAAAATGCGCACGCCTACGAAAAATTATTTAAACAATATAAAGTTTATTGCAAAAACAGGAAAACGAAGTCGCGGTCGGGGCTGCAAATTTTTTTAGAACATTATTGTAGGCTTCTAAATCAATCCCAACTAGCAAGAAAAATTAAAAAAAATGCGCACGCCTACGAAAAATTATTTAAACAATATAAAGTTTATTGCAAAAACAGGAAAACGAAGTCGCGGTCGGGGCTGCAATTTTTTTAGAACATCATTATAACCTTCTAAATCAATCCCGACTAGCAAGAAAAATTAAAAAAATGCGCACGCCTACGAAAAATTATTTAAACAATATAAAGTTTATTGCAAAAACAGGAAAACGAAGTCGCGGTCGGGGATGCAAATTTTTTTAGAACATTATTGTAGGCTTCTAAATAAATCCCGACTAGCAAGAAAAATTAAAAAAAATGCGCACGCCTACGAAAAATTATTTAAACAATATAAAGTTTATTGCAAAAACAGGAAAACGAAGTCGCGGTCGGGGCTGCAAATTTTTTTAGAACATTATTGTAGGCTTCTAAATCAATCCCAACTAGCAAGAAAAATTAAAAAAAATGCGCACGCCTACGAAAAATTATTTAAACAATATAAAGTTTATTGCAAAAACAGGAAAACGAAGTCGCGGTCGGGGCTGCAAATTTTTTTAGAACATTATTGTAGGCTTCTAAATCAATCCCAACTAGCAAGAAAAATTAAAAAAAATGCGCACGCCTACGAAAAATTATTTAAACAATATAAAGTTTATTGCAAAAACAGGAAAACGAAGTCGCGGTCGGGGCTGCAAATTTTTTTAGAACATCATTATATCCTTCTAAATAAATCTCGACTAGTAAGAAAAATTAAAAAAAATGCGCACGGCTAATAATTGTTTTAATTATATAACGAGTTATTGCAGAAACAAGGGCTTGGTCGGCGCTGGAAATTTATTAGCAATCATATTAAGGTTGCTTGCTTGCGCCGTATAGGAATATAATATTGTCATTATAGAAAAGAAATAATATGATTTCCCAATTTTCTACTTGAATGTAAATTATAGATCAGAAATATAATTTGACTGCTAAACATACATATTGTTCTCTCTCTTTGCGCTACCCAAGACCAACCAACGAGGGGGTGGCGAGAATATGGTCTCTTTTATTGTTTTGTTTTTACTGTTTGTAAATGTTAAAATTTTTTTGACTTTTTTATATTAAAATTTATTTGCGTTTTTGGTATTAGAATTTTTTTTCTTTTTTAGTTTTTGCAATAAATTTTATATTGTTTAAATAATTTTTCGTAGCCGTGCGCATTTTTTTTAATTTTTCTTGTTAGTCGGGACTGATTTAGAAGGTTATAATGATGTTCTAAAAAAATTTGCAGCCCCGACCGCGACTTCGTTTTCCTGTTTTTGCAATAAACTTTATATTGTTTAAATAATTTTTCGTAGGCGTGCGCATTTTTTTTAATTTTTCTTGCTAGTCGGGATTTATTTAGAAGCCTACAATAATGTTCTAAAAAAATTTGCAGCCCCGACCGCGACTTCGTTTTCCTGTTTTTGCAATAAACTTTATATTGTTTAAATAATTTTTCGTAGGCGTGCGCATTTTTTTTAATTTTTCTTGCTAGTCGGGATTGATTTAGAAGGTTATAATGATGTTCTAAAAAAATTTGCAGCCCCGACCGCGACTTCGTTTTCCTGTTTTTGCAATAAACTTTATATTGTTTAAATAATTTTTCGTAGGCGTGCGCATTTTTTTTAATTTTTCTTGCTGGTCGGCATTGATTTAGAAGCCTACAATAATGTTCTAAAAAAATTTGCTGTCCCGACCGCGACTTCGTTTTCCTGTTTTTGCAATAAACTTTATATTGTTTAAATAATTTTTCGTAGGCGTGCGCATTTTTTTTAATTTTTCTTGCTAGTCGGGATTGATTTAGAAGGTTATAATGATGTTCTAAAAAAATTTGCAGCCCCGACCGCGACTTCGTTTTCCTGTTTTTGCAATAAACTTTATATTGTTTAAATAATTTTTCGTAGGCGTGCGCATTTTTTTTAATTTTTCTTGCTAGTCGGGATTGATTTAGAAGGTTATAATGATGTTCTAAAAAAATTTGCAGCCCCGACCGCGACTTCGTTTTCCTGTTTTTGCAATAAACTTTATATTGTTTAAATAATTTTTCGTAGGCGTGCGCATTTTTTTTAATTTTTCTTGCTAGTCGGGATTGATTTAGAAGGTTATAATGATGTTCTAAAAAAATTTGCAGCCCCGACCGCGACTTCGTTTTCCTGTTTTTGCAATAAACTTTATATTGTTTAAATAATTTTTCGTAGGCGTGCGCATTTTTTTTAATTTTTCTTGCTAGTCGGGATTTATTTAGAAGCCTACAATAATGTTCTAAAAAAATTTGCAGCCCCGACCGCGACTTCGTTTTCCTGTTTTTGCAATAAACTTTATATTGTTTAAATAATTTTTCGTAGGAGTGCGCATTTTTTTTAATTTTTCTTGCTAGTCGGGATTGATTTAGAAGGTTATAATGATGTTCTAAAAAAATTTGCAGCCCCGACCGCGACTTCGTTTTCCTGTTTTTGCAATAAACTTTATATTGTTTAAATAATTTTTCGTAGGCGTGCGCATTTTTTTTAATTTTTCTTGCTAGTCGGGATTGATTTAGAAGGTTATAATGATGTTCTAAAAAAATTTGCAGCCCCGACCGCGACTTCGTTTTCCTGTTTTTGCAATAAACTTTATATTGTTTAAATAATTTTTCGTAGGCGTGCGCATTTTTTTTAATTTTTCTTGCTAGTCGGGATTTATTTAGAAGCCTACAATAATGTTCTAAAAAAATTTGCAGCCCCGACCGCGACTTCGTTTTCCTGTTTTTGCAATAAACTTTATATTGTTTAAATAATTTTTCGTAGGAGTGCGCATTTTTTTTAATTTTTCTTGCTAGTCGGGATTGATTTAGAAGGCTATAAAGATGTTCTAAAAAAATTTGCAGCCCCGACCGAGGCTTCCTTCCCTTGTTTCTGCAATAACTCGTTATATAATTTAAACAATTTAGTAGACCTGCGCATTTTTGTTAATTGTTCTGGATAGTCTGATCTGTTTAGAAGCGTATAAGTGTATTTTGTGCAGTTACTTGCTAGTTTGCCTTTATATGTCAAAGTTTCTTATGTATTTTATTTTGAATGAGAATCCCTGCTTTGACGAATCTGCTGCTGCGAATCCGCTGCTAGCTTCAACATCATCGAGCTTTTCTGATTTATAAGAAGTTCAAATAAATATCACAGATAATAAATATCTTTAAACCCTACAACTTTTGCCTCTTACTGTATATATGCTTAAATAATTAAATACATACATATATAAAATATTTGATATAATTACTTATTCATTTAAATTTTATAAATTATATATGGATGGTACATAAATAATTATAATACATACATACATATATGTATATTGCTTACTAATCACAAAACAAGTACGTAGTACAATTATGTACTAGAGACCTTCTAATAAAAGTCGCGACACAAGGAAACCACTTTTGATTTGGTCTAAAATATTTGATCGAGAGATGTAAATATAGATAGAGATGTGTATATTAACAGAAAAATACAATATATTTCCCTCCTGGAGATCGACCATACTACCAAACCTACAAAAATCGGCTCGTGTCGCGACTCTTATTAGAAGGTCTCTATTATGTACACTACAATATACACTTACATCAACAATTAAGTCACTTTGTATATAGGGTGTCCCAAAATTAGCGGAGATCTTTTTATAAGCAGATTCTTCGAAGTATTCTAAATCAAAAATTCTAATACAAGAATACAGAGACTATAATACTTTTCAAATTATAAATTATTAAAATCATCCAATTGTAGCGCCTAGAATTTGCGCTCAGACATGGCACATAGCGCAGTAGTAAAGATACCCTTATAAATTGACTGATTTTCTACATATTAACTTAATTTTTCATATAATACATAATGGAGTCACTTTTAAATCTTGTCTTATTCATTAGCAATTATTTAATTTAAATTATTCATAAAAATTAATGTCAACCTAATGTTGCGAAATGTCAAGCCATACATAAATCGAATTATCAAAATTATCAAATAAAGTACGTCAACATACAGTCTGTTAAATAAGAGCGTGGTCAGCCTTATTCACAACTAGTAAAAGTATCGCTCTCAATTTTTTATAAGCCAAGTAGAAGAAACCTATGTCTTCGATGCACTTTGAGGAAAGATTAAGTTGCTGTTGGTCTTTTATAAGAAAAACAAATTAAGCGCCATGAGTACCAAATATACGACGCGCTACGAGCTGTGTTTCTGTGCAGCCATCCAAAAGGTCCAAAAATGTTGCAATCAGCGATTACTAAATATATGGGGAAGTCGAAACAATTCGTGCAAAAGTGAGTTCAGCGACATAAGGTGACAAAAATTGTTAACGATTTACCGGAACGTGGATCGATAGAAAAATTTAAAAAAAACAATAAAATAATCGCAAATTTGTTTTCACGGAATCCTGACTTAATGCGTCAAGAATAAGGAAAATTGAAGCAAAAAGGTTTAAATATATGGTATGTAACTATTCAAACTCATATCCGTACTCATGGCACAAAATGCCGCAGTACAATAAAGAAACATGTAAAAAAGTGACTCGGTTGGACACACAAACTAGAACATCAATCAAAATTTTAGTGACGTAATTTTTACTGACACATGTTCTATACGAGTATATAGTAGCTTCAAACAAATTTAGTCAATCTCAACAAGCATATAATATCTCGAGACATTTTCGGACTTTTCGAATGGCTGCACAGAAACAAAGCCTCGTAGCGCGTCGCATATTTGGCACTCATGGCGCTTGTGTTTTTCTTACAAAAGATCAACAACGAATTAAAATGCATCGAAAACAAAGGTTTCCATCGACTCACAAAAAATTGAGAGCGATACTTTTACCAGTTGTTAATAAGGCTGACCACGCTCTTATTTAACAGACTGTACCTCATTTGACAGATCATTACGGTGCTATGTGCCATCCTTAAGCGCGCGAATTCTAAACGCTTCCAATTGGACGACTTTAATCATTTATTATTTGAAAAGTAATATAGCCTCGACATTTTTGTATTAGGATATTGGACTTAAAATATTCCAAAGAATCTGCTATAAAGACCTCCGCTAACTTAGGATATCCCAACAAATAAGATGACATTAAATGATGTTTTAATAACATCTTATTGACGATAGACACGTCATTAAAATATTATTAAGATGTCATTTAACATCACCTTTGATGTTTGATGGTGTATAACTTCAACTAAATTTATTTCCCCGGTCACACTTAAATCTTTACTTGACTTGATGCAATAAATCTCTCATGTTAGATATTTGCAAACAGAAATCAAACAAATTAAAAAAAGCTTTTCTATTCTGTTACGTCACAAGAAATAATCACAATTTAATACATTTCCACTTTCAGTAATGCACAAAAATATTTTTAATGTTTAAATTTTAAACGCATTTACAAATATGTCTAATTATGGTCATCTCGATAAGAACATTGTAATATAAACCTATTGTGTTTACAAATATTAAATAATATTTGTAAACACAATAGGTTTATATTACAATGTCCTTGTTGAGATGACCATAATTAGACACGTGACGTCATAAATTTCCCAATAGTATATATTGATTTTCTTTAATTCAAAAGATCGACTACGATTTGTGCATAGTAAAACGAAGTAAAGCAAGGGCCCATATCATTGAACTCTCAAAACAAAGAGCGAATCAAACTATAACAGAACATCACCACTACAATTAAATACTTGCCTCCGTGACGTCCATAACCTTGATGGCTGCCAGCTGACCGGTCTTAGTGTGTCGACCCTGCGGAGTAAAAAAAAGCGCATTGTCATATCACTTTATTTAAACGTATAAACATTGAAAGAAACATCAAAATAATAACGGAATGATTGTCAATGGTTGCATTCAGCAGAAAAAGAATGTTTTAACATTGTAAGATTCTTTAATATAATTAGTTTATACATTCAGATCCAGTAGAAGCTAAAGCCAATTGTATTAAGGAATCTTACAACAATTGCAAAGCTGTTTTTTCTGTTGAACGCAATCATTTATTATCGTGTGCCATCTTATCTCCTAACGTTATTTTCTGCGATCTCGTTTATTAGCTTTTGAAGTTATCCTTTTTTTATTATCGTGGTTTGCCTAGACTTGCCTAAATTCGTCACAAGTTCAAATCATTAAGCCACGGTCCCACGGCGCATACAAACTCATCAACAAGCCATAACAGATCATGCTCGGTTCGCTGTAAAAATAGGATGGTTCGCTATCGCTTGCAATTCATAACTCGTCGTTTTTGCAGACTATAAATTAGTCTCAACTCAAAAGACTCACACCTTGACTAAACAAAACAATAAAGACTGCCGCGTTCAACTTTCCAAATAGCAAGCTGACATTATTAATGTCAAAATATCGTCAAAGACGTTATTTTGATATCAGTTTACTACCTGGGTTAGATCATGAAAGATCGTCACAAGTTCAATTCGCAAATTGATAATAATCCAACGAAGCAAAGTAACTTATCAGTTCACAGCTCCTTTATAGCTCCTAACAGCAATATCAACACTCTTTGAAAACGCTACGAGCCGCAAACTGCAAGCAATATAGTAACTAGTCCTGATTCTACAATGTTATCAAGACTCACCATAACCACGACAGGTTTCACAGTGTGTAGAAGCCCACCAATAATTCACTGTAACGAGCCATGCGTCATGGAATTCCGACTTAATATAACAACGTTCCTCGCGTAAGTAGAACTCTTGCCGCCCACTCTCGCCATTTACCCTTTCCATAAAATGTCCTCAACCATCCAATTTCTACTGTAGCGTGACCAGGTGTGAATCATTAAATAAATTATTAAAAGAACGTGCATACACATAGCTTAGCAAACCAAAGCTAAATATCCCGGTTCTCTCGTAGAAAAAAAATATTCACGTATTAAAAATATTCTTTATTTTCAAAATGTTAATATTGAAACAAGATTATATAACGTTAAACAGAGATAACTTATTCACGTAAAGAAATTTTGTATAGTTTATCAAGAAAAAATATTACTATTAAACAATAATGTGCAAGAGTTGAGACAAAAAATATTGGATAGAAAATAACATCTTTAAATAAAGAATTAGAACTTGATACTAATCTTACTTTACTATCATCATTATAATCATATTGTACTTTTTAGACTATTATAACATTGAAATATATTTCAAAAATATTTTGTTAAAAAATTTAAGATTATTATTTATTGCCATTATTTTCCATATAAAATTATATATAATTTCTTACACTAAATAAAATAATACATTATTAAATTAATACGTCAGTTTTAATTTAATATAAATATTTATTCTGCACTGTTTAAAAAATCTCATTTTTTTCGCAGTTGCATCAAAAGATGGCTGCAACAAGAAAAATGTTGTTCATTAATCAATTTCTAAGTACAGCAAGTACAAGAGCCAATTAAGTAACTCACATAAAAAAAAAAGTTTGTATCAAATCAACAATTTATTATTTCATATATAAGCAAGAATATAAAATTTTAAAAAAATTTATAATCTTATAAAACAAACATATGCTTACATAAAAAAAAATTTTCTTCATGTAAATAAATTATGTCTGTTTAAGATTATAAATTCTTCCAAAATATATTCTTGCTTATATATAAAACAATGAATTGTTAATTTAATACTAATTTTTTTCTGTGCACTAAACCGATGGCAACGTCTGATTGGCTAAGATTGTTGTAATTCCTACATCTCCGAAGGACCAATTAATGAACAACAGTGTACTTAATGGAAAAAGCATCACCGAACGCATTTTTATATATTCTGCCTTTCTCAAGCGCATGCAGCAGACATTGTCTATGGATACACGTCGTCTCGATCATTCACATTTAACGTTCGATAATGATTCCTGCATTCAAATCTCGCGATATAAAAGATATTCCGTGACTCCGTCTTACCTCACTGCCCTGTCTTGCCTCACTTATAAAGGTTTTTGCTGATTACGAATATTACTATTTTTCAAACTTTACTATTTTGTGCTCAAACAGCACAAAATAGTAAAAGCACACTAAAAGATGTCTTTTTTTTTAATCTTAAAATTTCTTAAAAACAATGAAAAGGTATTTTTAAGTTGTTTTTTCGACAAAACAAAAAATGTGTGAAGTCTTAATTTTAAAAAACATTGAAATTATAACATAATTTCAATGTTTTTTAAAATTAAGACTTCATTTGAATTAGATTAAGATAAGAATTCACTAATACTAATGTAACACAAATGCTTATAACAATGGTTGCAAGCAAATTATCTTCACTTCTTTTATTTTTTCTAACTTCTAACGCATAAATTCTCGTACAGTAAATACCGAAATTAGCCTAATGCTTTTTTGAAATTTTCTTTACCACATTTCTTTTCACTTTTATCCTTTTTTTGTTAATCACATGAGAAGAATATTTGTTTTTTTAAATAAATTGGAAAAACACATTAATTGCGAAGAACTTCCTACAAAGAGAAAGGAGCTACAATCGAAAAATAACCTGATCCAACCCAATTTTATAGCGAACTCGATTACTTGAATTATACCATAGTACATATCATGAATGGAATCTATCCAAAATTCAAAATAATGAATAGATCAGTCCATATTTCAATTTATTTAAATCTAAAAATAATATAATTGAGACATGAAATCATCCGAATTCAAAATGATGAATAGCGCATTTTGTATTTCAATCCATTTGAGTCTATTTGAATCTCAAAATATTCTAAAGCAAGCAAAAATGTTCTAAAACTCATATAAATTAAAAGAAACTAAAATTTTTAATTTATTTAAATTTATTTTGGGTAGTAATTCAGTGCAAGTGACCAAATTTATCATCAGTTTGAAATCAGAAATCGCAACTTAATCAATCGATGCTTAAGATCAACATGGTTAATTGAGAGGATTCATTGAAAACAATTGAAAACCCATGTGGAACAGTACAATTATATACCTCGTTTCGCTCCGTAAGCAGGGGGAAAAGGTAAACCTCGCTTCGCGTAGAAAGTCGAAAACTCATGGAATAGTACAATTAGAGACCTCGTTTCGCCCCGTAAGCAGGGAGGAATGTGGGGTAAACCTCGCTTTGCACAGAAAGTCAAAACTTACATTCTATTTATGAAAATTGTTTTGTTAAACTTTTTTGTTTAACTCTTTAATAAACCAGCACCGAAGAAAATCAATGATCTTGATCTCCTTAAAGGTCAAGGTTAACGTCAAGATAAATCAGAAAAGTTATTTTTGACCGACTATATTAAGATAAATATTTACTATTTTTATTGTAATCATTTTCACAAGCTAAAGAAATAAAAATACCAAATAGAAAATATCTTCAAAGAATTAGAATTTTTTAATCCTATTATTATAAAAACAATTGTGTCCTTTAAATGACGAGAAAAAGAGAGAGAGAAAAAGAGATTATAATATTAAAATAAAAATATTATATATTTTTTAAATTAAAATTCTTTAAAAAAATTATATACGTTATTATATTTTTATTATAACTTATTATACAAATTAGTTATCAAGTTGGCTAAGACACCCGTATTAGAGATTCGAGAGGTCCCAGGTTCGAAGTCTGGCTCGGGTGTAATTTTTCGCAACAAATTTTTTACAGTTTTTTCAGAGGGAAAAGAGTTTTAATATTTAAATGCAAGTTAGCATCATGTATTATCAAATTAATTTCCATTTAATAAATGTGATATTAATAATTCTTATTCAAGTTAAAGCTGTATTATGACCAAAAAAATAATTCGGCGCGCAGTATAGTAAATTTGAAGTATATAAAATCATATAAATAAATATAAGTACTAAGATCTAATTACCACCGTAGGCGTTCTCGTTTAATTTGTGTTTTCACATTATCGGTCGAACATTAGTCTATTTTATTATACAAGTTAGTTTTATAATTTTTTCATCAATTACATATTTTTCCTATTTCTTTTTGTATACAAATTTATAATCAGTTATCAACATATATACTTTTCGCTTGTTTCTCCATTTCAACGACATCCATTTATCTGTATGAGCAATTTGTTGCTCTTCATGGTCCAGTTTAGCATCCAATAAAGGAATACATGTTTAATATTTATTTTTATTGTACCACAGACTCTTGTGCCTTAATTATATAAAAAAATTGCTATTTATGAAAGCACATATATATACACATACACAAATACCAATTATTCAAAAAAATTATATGATCTTTGTTGAAACATGGTTGTATAAAATGTATTATAGTACAGTTATTTCGAGATTTGTAAAATTGTGTTATAATAATACTTACTACACTCACATTTTCATCAATACATAGTTTTATCAAACTTAATGCAATTTAAAAATTCCTGTTTCAAGTTATCTATAATTGGTTTTATTTTCATCAAAAAGAGCATTTCATTTTTTCGAAACAAGACGAGATTTTGGTTAATCTCGATCTCGTCTCGGAAAAGTCTCGATAATCAAATCTCAGTCTCGTTTGAATTGAGCTCAATCTCGTCTCGTCACGTGATTTTAATGCATCAAACGATACCGGTAGGAGGGGAGCTGTGGGAGCAAGCTTTAACTTGTCACTCGCCAGAATGCCATTTTTTCATTTGTTTATTTCGTCATTTGTTTGTGTTAAGAAAATGTTTAAGATCGACTACCCCAAGTCACGATGTATAATATGACAATTGTGTAAGACTCAGACACTACAGTGACTTTTAACGGAATGAGAGCAAGAAGGCTTTCCGCCTGTCTCATTTATAGACTTCGGCTTTCTGGGGGTCGATCGTAATTTTTTCCCTACGACAAAAACATGAAAACAAAAAATTTTTCTATTAACTTTATTGTAAATAATATAAAAATTTTCACTTTTCACGTTTCTGCACTAAGGAAAAAGTTATATGATCAATTCCCTGAGCATGTGTCCCGCATCTTGATTTTCAAAATCCTTGTCTCTATTGGACAATATGGATTCTTCAGATCCCAAACGTGGCAAATAAATTCCAGGCAACTAAGACTAACGGTTGCTACGAGCTCATGATTAAAGACACCAATATTCTTTTAATAATAGCCGTTTACAACTTACAAGTGTTGGTGTTTTGTTGGTGTTTTTTTGACAATTGCGACATCGGCGCCACAGTGTCCAAATAATGTGCTTAAGAGAATGTGTCAAGAGGAAATGAGTGTCCAATGCCTTTCCAATGTCTGAGATTTCCCTTTTTTTTATGTGTTTGCTCTTGACCGTACTGTGCCATCCAATTGCATTCTATTCTTTTATATAAATGCATATGTGAATGCATGTGTGTCGTGCACGACTTATCGTATGTACGGACCGTGTGTATAACAATTTGTGCTACATTATTGGTTAGTGTCACTCTCTGCTTCCTACGTGATTTCTCGGATTTTCAATTTGATGCAAAAAGTTATGTAATTTTCGGTGATTCAATAATAGATTATTGATAATATTTTCTCTTGTAAACATTTACATATTGACACATGAGAAGTCATATATAGCAAGAAATCATAAATAAATAGAGACAAGAGTCTCAATTCGAAACCGAGAATCTCAATGCCTTCATCTCGATCTCGGTCTCGCCATCGAAACTTAGTCTCAATCTCGGTCTCGTCTCGTAAAATGAGACAAGAGTCTCGATTTTCGAAAGTCTCGGTGAAACAGTAAGCATTATGTTTTCATTACTAGCAAAATATATATCAACGCATTTATAAATATCGGTTTCAAATAAATGTTATAAAATAAATAAAAATAAAATAAAATAAATAATAAAGAATCAATACTCCAGTAATCCTTTGTCATTTTTTCGTAAACTAAATAACATAAGTACTATGATTCCAAACAATAAATAAAATTCATTGGTTATCACATTTTTTTCAATTTTTTTTGTGAAAGCTTACATGTAATAGACTTTGAAATGGTACGATTCGTTTCATTTACAATCCGTTGTATAAGCATTTGGTTAAAAAATATTTGAAAAACTTCTAATCAAATATTTCTTCCCAAAATTATCTTTTTCATTCTAATTTCACTTATAAAATTTTAAATAGCGTAAAATCTGCCTCATAATATATAAAGAAGATATTATGAGCACCCATTTATATTTTAATAACTTTGTTAATAATCAATTTTATATAAAAATTAACTATTACATTCATTAAAATTGTTTAACATTGTAGATTCTAGATTCAAAGTCATGATATATTTATTATTTAGGACGTGATTTATAAAAATGTGACATTGCGTAATTGGTAGAAGAGGAACAAGGATGGTAATATGGTTACAACAAAAACAAATATAAAAAAAATTGGTTTTCTTTAAAAAAAACAGTACTTTACAAAATTGTAAATTTTTAAAATAAATTGTTAGAAACAGCTACAATATAAACGTAAAGTTTTGAGATAAATAGGACTAAAAAAGTCATCACGACATCAAAATAGCATTACTACATAGTACATAACGTCAGACTGCTAAAAATGTGTGCGCGCGTTAAATGCTAAAATGTACCTTAAAAAAAAAGTTTTAAAATACTAAAAAGTAAAAATGCATTATAACCGATGGAGAAACCACTGACCAAAATCGTGTACACCAATGCCTACTAATGGCCAATTATTGAGTATTACTGTTGAATTTTGTATGTAATGCCTACTAATGTCCTAATAATGGCCACTAATGTCCTAGTAATGCCCACTAATGTTCTAGTAATGTACATTAATGCCTTAGAAATGTTCACTAGTTCCTAATTCTAGTAATGCTCTATAATACCCCAGTACTGCCTCATACCGTTTTTTATTATATAATAAAAGCTATAATAAAAAATAAATTAAATTAAAGAAAAAACATTAGGTTATCAAAAATATAACACATCTCTTTATTATATATGTTTTATAAACAATATATTAATAATATTATAATTATAATTAGAAAAAGATAAACTAAAATAAAAATATTGGAATTTTATGAAGAGGCAAAAAGATATGAAATTACTATTGCAGATTTATCAGCTAATGGCAAAAGTCGTTTATTAAAAGCAATGTGTCTTAATAATTCTTTACTAATTACGAGCAATAAAATATTTTCATGAAGTTCAACATTGCCTTAGTTTCAAATAAATATGAATAAAGTAAACAAATGTCACATATAAGATACAATACATATCATAACTAAAATGCGGACAAGATTTTTAAAAAAAGAAATAACACTTCCAATACGAGATTATTTTACTACAACTGTTGACCAACTTCATTATTTATTAATAAAAAAATGTTTCAAAAAATAAACATCTTCTTACATCTCTCTTCTAACTTAAAAAGAAAGAATAAAATAAATTATCTAGCAGAAGCAAAAATGTATTCTTCATCTATAATCAGTCATTTAAAACAAGTTATCAATAGTAATGGCACAACTGCATATTTAAATGTAATGAATTTTATAATATTATTTCTCTTGTTTTAGATATAAATCAACAGTTTTAAGTGCTCGAATTTATTACATACAGTAATCGTTTTTTTTCCTAAGATTATGGAAAGCATGGATTAAACAAAATAAGTCTTATACAATAAAATATAACTTTTTAACTAACAACTGTTATCTATGTAGAACTA